>NW_010155339.1:0-1894 GCF_000699245.1 Pterocles gutturalis | reverse complement strand
CAGAACTTCAGCGTCCCACACTATACAAGCTGCCTCCTCTTCTGCCGCACCGTGTTGTGGGTGGTGTGGTCACCGTTGCCCCAGTAACTCCTGTGCCATGTCAGCTTCTTGCGGGAGAACTGGCAGTGGGATTTGGTTTACGCCACTTTCCCGGTGTTTTCCTGTCAAAGAAATTTCCCAAAGAACCCCCCTGTGCCTCACAATCAGTTGGTCTATTGGAGCTGGGCCGGCTCCGAGGCAGCTGACCTTGGTGACTATTATATTGGTTATATTGCACTTTCCTTTATTGTCGTGGTAATTTTTGAATGAATGAGATCTACATACACCACATGTAGTCTTTGTGCTATGTATCATTACATGTCAAACACCTTTTACTTTACTTTAAGTTAATGAATGAAGGGTTTTTGCTTTGCTGCCATAGCAGTGTGTTGCAAAACTATTCAGTGGTATGTTCAGGCCTACTAGCAAAGTCTGTTTTCCTTAGTGTTTCCTAATATTTGGTTTTCATTTCATATGAATAAAATCAGTTTCAAAATATCATAAACAATTTACGAGATGTCTCAGCTTCACAAAATACACAAAAAATCCAAATGAGTTTTTAAAATAATTCAAGTTTCACTAAAGTTTAGCAGCATATGACAAGACAGACTTTTGAATCATTGCTTAGTTAAAAAAAAAAAAAAAGTAGCATCTGGAAAGACACAGTATTTGGTGTTCACCTCACTGAACACACTTTCCTTTCGTGACAACAGTCAATCTGATATGAAAACTCTACATTTTACATTCTACTGCAATGTTACAAAGATAGCTAATGTACTAGTGAGGATTTGGGTTAGTACTTCTTAAACTGTGCTCCATGGACGACTGGTGGTGCAGAAATCCATGGCAAGAGGCCTACACATTTCTTAAAACCCTTCAGTTTAAAATTTGATGATTAATGAGCATGGTTCTGTGAAAGAAATGTTGAGGTGTAACAGTGACCTCCACAGCCAGTGTATTTAAGAGCAAGTAGTTCAAGAAAAAAGAAGCTTTTTCTAATATATTTTTTGAAATCAGTCTTAAGGGTAAAGACTGTCTTTAAAATATTGTTACTATACTAGTAGAAATTGGAGTTACATTTAATATATTTGCATAGAAGAAATGATTGCAGGCCAATAAAATCTTTTCATATTTCATACTGGAGAGGTTATCGAGCTCTAATTTCACTGGTATTCTTAGAGGGTCTCACTCCCAGTTTAAAATCATCTGTAACAACAATCAAGCCTCGAATGAGGACTCAGCTTTGAAGAGTCCTTTGTTCAGTACACTCTCATATTATCTCATTAGCAAAGCTACAGTTCCTGAGTACATGCATATAATATCTCAGGTGGACAAGCCAATACTCTATCTAGATGCTTATGATTAAACCCATATTTGTGTACATACAGTAATTATGCATACTGTGCATACATTGAGTAATTATGATATTGATTAGATACACCTATATTAAGTAAGATGGTATCCATCATACAGAGCCATAGACCTTGATTAGTGATTCTGTGCATCACTAACACTTCATACAACAGCCTTTTGGGCTGACCACTACATAGGTTCTGAAGGGTGATTGGTTTTGGTGTCTAAGAAAGTGTAAGAAAAGCATTCTGTCCCCTAGCTAAGCATTTGTAAAATCTATGTTCTGTACAGATCATCTAGCTTCTTCTGGTGAGTTTACACTGTGACTAACTTCCTAAGCTAAGTTTTAATCAACTACCCAGATAATGCTTGTTTCCACAGATGTTTTTTTAGCAACACACTGCTACTATTTTTTTGAACCGTGGTCACATTAGTAGTTTTTCATTAGTTTTTCGTTAAGGTTATGCAAAACAGTCTGGACGATGCTCTTAGTCATATGGTT
>NW_010155338.1:0-1876 GCF_000699245.1 Pterocles gutturalis | reverse complement strand
ATGTGGACCCTAAAGGGTGTTTCTCATGTGGTCTGTGCAAACCCCGGGCACTGGGCAGGGGGTGTCCTGCCCTGTTTTGCTCTCAAGGGAGGGTGGTTCATCTCTGTGTTTCGTTAGAGTGTATAGGGGGCAACTCCACCAAAACCCAACAAACTGATAACCTCTCTATATTTGACTCAGCAATTTTGGCTGGGAGAATAGCAAAAATATAATAAAAATGAATAAAATAACAAATACACTGACTATAAAAAGTAAAGCAGTGTTACAGTATGTGTGGCTTAGTTAGGAAGAGAGGAGTAGGACTTGGTTCCAGTCAGGTAATTTTCTAAAATGCTAAATTAAATGATTAAGAATATCTGTTTTGGAAATAGCTATCTAGTAATGCTATTAGCCTTGAGTAACATGTTGCTTTCACTCACTTTTTATCTACTGTGCAACTGTCAAGTGGGGCCAAAATCAGATAAATTAACTAATCTTTTGTAGCCTTTTAAATATTGCATTTTGTATGTTGGAATATGCGTGCCTCTGTCATTTTCTGGAATCAGTATATGCTTTTGAAACGGATAAGTTTAATATTGCAATAAATAATGTACTTTAGGCTACTTCTTAATTCCTACCTAGAGCTTAAAACTATTGCATAAAATAATTGGATATTTAACACATCATTTGGCTGTACTCAATTTCTTTTTTGTTTGCTTTCAGTGACTACTTGAAGTTCTGAGTTTTATTAGAATAAATGCTTTAGAAAGTGAATTTTCAGCTTGTGCAGGCAACAGCCTGCCAAAGCAGAGCTTAAATTTACAAATGTAAATATTTATCCTGGAAGCATTTCTGCATATATAAGGGGCTTACAAATAACAATGTACATTGAGTGATAACAAGGAGGCAAGAAACCTACATTTTCAAAAGGTCGTAGGCAACCTATGGAGCTTCAAAATTATGTTTTACAGTAAATGTGAACATTGCATACAGAAATAAATCTGCTTCTCCGTTTGTGACAATTAAGAGAAAAGCTAAAGTTCAAATAAATTATTCGTGGTGTGTGATTCACTCAAACTCTCATGTTAACTTAACCTTGAGTTGCTTTTATTTTGATCTAGAGAAATTATTCTTGTGACCTCTACAAACACATCAGGGCTTGGAAATGTCAGTACTGCTTCATCTCTGAACTCTTCTCTGACATTTCCATTTAAAGAGAAACAGTAGCAGATATTCAGGAGCACACTTATACTTATTTTGTATAAAACCAAAACAGCACAATTTCTGCATTAGTATGAGAACCACAGTCTTTGTACTAGGTGTGATTTTCTCTTTTTGAAGCTTGTAAAAATTGAAATTTAAAAAGTAGTCTCATGCACTGTGCCTTGAATATAGTTAAATTGTATTATTGCACTGATTCATTAAAGTGTCTGAATTTTATCTTCTCTTCACTTTGACCCTCCACCCACATTTTAATTCAGAGACAAGCACTGTATGTGTTGCATTATACATCACGTAGGCAAGAGGTCTTCCATTTTAAGCAGCTTAATGCGGCTGTTGATTTTACATTATAAACCAGAACAAATATGCAGGAAATTGCTGTATTGATCCTTTATTTTATTGTCATCTAATATTAACTTTAGTTTCTTTTATTTACTGTTATTAGTGTGATACCTGTATTTTTAAGAGATTTCAATGGTCAGCTATCATGGTTTTTATGATATGATATTTAAAAGAACTTTGTTTAGAATTGTATGTATCAGTAAAGCATTCTCTGTGTGTTGATTTTCAGGTCTACAATTTGTATTGTGTCTGAGCTGTGTCTTGAAATAATATTTGAGTTGTATCCAAATTGTATGGATAGCTCCTGTTGTGTTTTTTTACTCTTCCCCCCCCC
>NW_010155337.1:0-1865 GCF_000699245.1 Pterocles gutturalis | reverse complement strand
ACCTTCACAAGCCAACAAAGAATGCTTAGTCTGCATTGTAGTTGAAAGATGTACAGGCTGTCACTTACCCAGAAGTGCCCAGTGAGAGCAAGAGAGATCTCCCCCCAATATGAGGTAAAAGAAGAACCCATTTTCTTGCCATCCCAAGTATTTTCTTCACACACAAATTATGCAGAGCAGAATAGCAAACACCCCCAGGCTAGTATCTCTGTACTGTTCTCAAGCCAGCTCCGTTCCAGGCCTGATCCCTGGGACAGAGCAGTTTTGTGCCACCCCCTTGTCCACACAGTAGTAACCCAACAGAAGGAAAGAATATCGAAGAGCTACATAATTCTTCAGATGAAACACCAGAGAGATAAATAAGTATTATGTCTTCCAGTCTCAGGTATTCTGAGATTCTACAGGGAATGTAGAACGGAATGTAGAATTCTACATGGAGTGTGAAAATGGGCCACAAAACTGGAGAAAAAAATTAATACATAAAAGCACCAAAGATCAGGAACTGGTGTGAAAGTTAAAAGTTCAGGACTATTAAAATGAGCAACTCTGATAGCCCCTTTCCTCCTCAAAGCAATAAAGGACATAGGCAAAAAATGGCTGAGTTCTCTGCTGCTTTGTCATTAGAACAGAAAGAATAGAAGGTATGTGATGCTGATCCTGTATGTTATTCCAGCCAGAAGACGTTAATGTCTGTTAGTGCAATTGCCCTTTGAAAATTAACAGTGATCAGCCTGAGGTTTTTTTAATAAGCCTTCTGACCCTTATGTCCAGACTAATCAGGAAATCAAGATAGATTTTCCGTAAATTTGACTGGGGATGAGAACTAGAATTAGAATAGAATAGAATTTTTTTAGAACTATGTCACAGTAATTGTCCAAAGGGGACTATTGTACTTAATTTATGCAAAGAAATGGATTTCATTCATGATCAGCCTGACACTGCCTCATACTGGCATCTAGCAATTTCTGCTATTCAGAAGACAAAATGCTTGAAAATTAAAAAACTTTTTCACTTGAGTTGTTTCTGTAACTCAAAATAACTTTTGAATAGAAAAGAGATCTTCTTGATTACATATGTAACTTTTACAAGCCAAATGCTCTTTAGATTTCTTCTCCATCTGCACTGACACCTGAGAGAATGGTTTCTAAATGTGTCTGAATTTGGCTTAATAACTCAGACTCTGTTCAACAAGAAGACGTAAGACTCAGAAGTAAAGACAATCTGCCTTCCTGAATCCGATCTATTTTCAAGAGTTCTTCTCTGTTCTTCCTTGACTGATTTACTTTCCAGCAAGCTTCCTACCTGTCAACGCTGACTGGTTAATTAGTGTGTTTAAAATAGATGATAAATGCTAAGATTTGTGTTTTACAAGCCAGTCAGACTGCGTAACTTTCCAAACATCTTTGTCATTCACTAGGTATCTAAGACACTCCCAAAATATCTTTAGTAGTGGTTATTGCCCTTCTAATCCAGCTAAGGCCAGCTAAAGTGTTAGCTTTATCATAAGAAAACAAGCCTAGAGGAAGAGTGGCATAGGAACACTGAGCAAGCAGTGAGTCTCACCCTCTGCTATTACAAGCCTCAATATTACAAATAGAGGAAAATAACAACTGCCTAGATTCTATTAAATGCAACAATCCTGATTGCCTTCTCTGTAGCACTGGCTAAACTCATTGCCTAAATAAGTGCCAGCTGCAACTGTTCTTAGATATTCAGTGTTAGGTGTTGTGTTCACTCAGGAACAGCCTCACCCTGGGGAGACAGATGTCTTTTTGCTCCCTAAATCTTTTGGGGTCTAGGTTAGACAGAGTGTTACCTAAAAATCTTGTTCTGTTTCCAGGATGTGTAACCAAACGTGTGGTGCA
>NW_010155336.1:0-1901 GCF_000699245.1 Pterocles gutturalis | reverse complement strand
TTTGCTTCATTAGCTGGTGCTTTTATTAAGAAACAATCTTCTCTCTCTGAACCAGGCAAAGAGGACAAATTCATAGCAACTGAATGAGCACTCACTTGGGTTTCAAACTCATGCTGTATTGGAAGGAAGAAGTGACTCGGTTTTTTAATAGAAAGATGTTGCTCTAAGTCCTGCTTCTCTTAGTTACAATAGGCGTTTCACTATTTTCATTTTGTTTATATTACTGGAAGCAAGGGCTCATCTCACTAGCTGCTTTTGTGTTTATGTTTTCTTTTAGTATAGCAACTACTGTCAGCTTACTCCAAATAATTTGATTTTGGGCGTACCTTTTCTCTGTAAGGAGAAAATTCCCTTAGGTTTCCATTCCTTCTCTGATGATGATTGATTGGAGAGAGAGGCTTTGACATGTAAGCAGAAGCATGATTTAAGAAGGATGAACTTAGAA
This sequence comes from Pterocles gutturalis, assembly GCF_000699245.1. NCBI lineage: Eukaryota > Metazoa > Chordata > Aves > Pterocliformes > Pteroclidae > Pterocles > Pterocles gutturalis. The sequence goes on along the minus strand of NW_010155336.1, from coordinate 1,456 downwards.
ATTGAAAAGATGTCAGAGCAGAAAAGGTCCCTCTCATCTGCCCTGTCATTTGGAATTGTTTTTTCTTTTGTTGCCCAGGAATTTTGTTGGGACCAAAAAAGTGGGTGTTGTACTTAGTAAAAATCAAGGAAAGCTGAGAGTTTTGCTGGCAAATTTTTTTAAGATCTTTCAAAAATCTCTTTTATGGAGCCAAAGCTGTTTCAAAAGCCTTGGTAGAGTTGCAATTGCAGGTATATGGCAAGAAGAAATAAAAATATCCTTAAGACAGAAAATAGCTTGTGCAAAAGTGTGTCACTGACAGTAAAGCATAAGTAGTGGCCATGAAGAGTTGTACTTTGATTATTTTCACAGAGGTAATAAGGAGATGTTTGTTTACTAGGTGAAAAACTCTGCCAGAATGCGCAGTGGCATGATGTAGAGGCCTGCATCCACTTTGGGAAGTACCTTTCTTCAGGCAAGAATTCAGTGTTTACCAGCCCTGTCTCAAATCTGAACTCTACAGCTTAACTGGCAATAATGCAAATATTCACAGCTGTATTAAAAATGTTATTTAGTTCACAACAGTAGCCATGGTTACCTGCATACTTTCATTGCCTTATTCATGTGTAATTTTATTTTTTTTTTTCTGGAAATACCATTACCATGTAATATAATACTGTACAGCCTCTTGGTAAGTTTCACAGTGTAAAGAAGAACATTTTGCAGTGAAACTGAAAGCAAATTTTATCAAACCGGCTTGTACATGGAAGATCCCACCTATACATTGCTAGGAAGAGAAAGGCAAGTGTGAACGCTGTGACAGCAATTTCAAAATATAAATAGGAATATGAAAAATGCCTTGTCATTTAAAAGTCTCTGACAGTGTTTTAGCTGTATAACATTTAAACAGAACTAGTCCCTGCTTGGTCCCCTCACAGGTGACACAGACCAGGCAGTTCCTGTCAGTACATGTTAGAACAGCAAATTATTCTTGTTTACTCTTGCAGAAAATGTGAGCCCCAGCAACCCCACAGTGTCAGAAGGGTAGAAGAGTGCTGTGATTTTCCTCTTCTCTCGCCCTTATTTTGTCTGTATAACTCTGTGCACTCAAAGCAGATTTGATGTACTTGAGAATCTAGTGGTTTTGTTACATTCATTGATACCAACCAGTTTCTTTAGCATTTCCCAATCATATTCTAACCTTTGCTAAGAAAAGAAAATGGTACTTAATCTTTACAGATATCTTGGATCACTTTGCAAACAACTGAATTAAACTTTACAAGAGTATTAAACACAGTTTACTTAAGCTTATATATGATTTTTTTAATTCAGAGATGTGACATTCAGTCTGAAGGAGTAAAATTATTTATCTCCATTCAACAACAGCAGCAAAAGGAATAAAGGATATTTGTTTCTTTAATCTGGCGAATTGATCTGAACTCCTTCAGTGTAAGGTTCCTTACTACTGTTACTACTG
>NW_010155335.1:0-1897 GCF_000699245.1 Pterocles gutturalis | reverse complement strand
GAGAGCATGGAAAAGCAAGGGAGGTAGCAGAGGCTATCCTGGCTCCGTTTAGCCATGAGAGCTCTGGAGAGGCGAGGCCGGCGTGACTCTTTTGGCAGAGCTCTTCCCCGGTCCCTGCGAGGTCACGGCCCCTCTGGCAGCAGGTTGAGGAGGGAGGCAGTGCACCCACATGCAGGGGAGCCCCTAGAAGTGTCCCCACCAGGCTCCTGGGGCAGGAGGCTCTGAGGTTTCACAGGGCACTGTGCACGCAGAGGGGGCAGCCTGTGTTCTGAACCAGTAATAATTCATCTTTCCATCGAGCTATGTGGCATTGTGCATGATTACTTTAACTTCATGGCAACCCTTGTAAGGAAGGTGCAAGATCTCCACATTCATTTCTGCTCATGTTAGCACCAGAAAGATGTAAGGAAACCAGAAGCGTAATTTAAAGAAGAGTAGTTAAATGTGGATAGGCTGGAGAGCAGTGAAGATTGAACACAGGTAGTTTGCCTGGAAAGCCAGAGCAGGGGAGATCTGGTCAGGGCAGTGGATTGAACACAAGCCTGGAAATAGGAAGGTTGAAAAATCAGACATGGGTAAAGAAGGCAAGATATTTTTTCAAAACTTGTGCCAAGCACTTAGATGCTGTAGTACCTCATCTGTGCAATGAAGAGAATATTCCCAGATGATTCTCAGCTTGCACTCTGCTTTCAAGAGTGATGCTTCAGCTTCACACCTGAGGAGCAACTTGTGTGTGCTGGTTGTATGATTGTCTGGTTTTTCCCAGATCTATCGGTTAATCTAATAAAAGATACATCCTTTCCCTAAAGCCTTGCTTACTTGTACCCACAGACCATCACAGCTGTCATGACAATGCTGCTGTGGTGTTACCCATTCTACAGGGGCTGTGTTGTTACTGCTGTTTGAAGTAGGTTTTGAGATACTTGAAAGAGGCTGCACTCATACAGAATATTACCGGCTAAGGAGCACGTGTGCTTTGTAATAAGATGAGCCATGTACGTAAATATGCAACGCAAGCTCTTCCGTTCTGTCTGAGGTTACTGATCACATCATTAACCTGAAGACCAAACACTTCAGTGGTAATGTAGACTAGATTGGAGGATGATTTATCTTTTTACATTCTTACAGAGAGTGTTGTCACTATCTGTTCCTTAAGGTAAATTCTTCAGGCATTGAATGTAGTAGCATTCAGTTGGCTACTGCAGCCTCAAAGAAATCTTTGTGATCAGACATCCATCAATTAGTCCTTGACATGACAGTCTGTGAAAACACTATGAAATTCATTGAGATTTTGATAAACTTGTTTTTTTGCAAATGTTACTAATGTTCCGATGGAAGTCGGGAGAAAGGGAGGAGCAAGGTGGAGGCAGAGAGAGGAGGTACATAGAGACAGATGTCTTTTTTGTCACAACCAAAAATACATAACTACAAAGGAAATCACCTTTAGCACACCTGACTAAGGTACTAGGAAAAATAAGTTCAAGGCAATTTGTAGCACTTGATTCTTCACTTCCTTATGCATCCTGCAGCCATTTATACTAAGGAGAAACAGTGGTTCACATTGCCAAATCTTTAATGCAAATGTTTCCATAAAGTCCAAGGAACTGGCAATTGTGCTAAAAGCACCTCTTCTTTTACACTTATTTCTGTACTGTTAACGCAGGTGTACTTTTCTGTGGGAGACAGAAGAGATTGGGAATAGAGCTGATTCTAATCTTACTTTCATTATGTTAACTGGAGTGTGATTTACCCCTGCATTACACTGCACTGGTGGAAATGGGAGTTAGTGCTAGGTATTGGTGGCAGTGAGGAGTGACAGGCAAATTTAAGAACAAAGTGGAAGCCTTGTTAATAATAAAATTCTTTTATTTTTAATATTTATTTTTTTTAGTCTAAG
>NW_010155334.1:0-1801 GCF_000699245.1 Pterocles gutturalis | reverse complement strand
TTTTTTTTTCTCTTGGTCACAGTGGTTTTGCAGGAAAAAGAAGGGGCAGTAGACTTGTTCTGGAATCAATTAGATTTTTCTTGTTTGTATGTACAAGTTTTATCTGTGAAGGTTGACTGCCATTTAGTAAAATTCGTGGTGTGATGGCTGAAAGTGAGGAAACAAAAATAAGTTTGAATAAGATTGAGAGCAGGAAGCTAGTAATTTTGCTTGGAGCAAAGTAGGGGAAAAGAAGGAATGTGTTTTGGAATTATGTAACTTAAATGAAGCTAGAGTTAGACTGACATGAGTGAGATTTATGACATGAAGTATTGCTGTCTATTCATGTAGATTCCTTTGGAAAAACTGAAGGCCTTGTAAAACAAAGTTCAACTAAGTTTCTGTTTTGTCTTACACAATAAAAGTATTTCTCAAGTTGTCAGCTGATGGTGGAGAAGGTGCTTGTTTCTGCTCTTTCCAGCTGTTTTGGTTGATCTCTTTTAGGAAGAATCACCTGAACAGGAAGAAGAGGAGGAGAAGCAAGAGAAGGAAGACATTAGTGAAGAGCTACAAGCTGCAGTTGTTGAGGGTGTGAAAAATTCTATTTGTAATGATAGCCATCAACTCCACAGTGCTTCAAAAGACAATGCTGGTGAGAGAAATTAGTTAATAAATACTGATCACAATTCTTCCTCTAAATATTAATGCACAGTAGATGAACTAAAATGATGGTTGACTTCTGAGATAGCAAATTTTTCCCTTGCCTGTGAATCCTGGCAGGCATTGTCAGAGAATTAATTTTAAATTCATTCATGTTAATTTTCTTTCATTCTTGAAGAACTGAAATTGTGGTGTTGGATTCCAAATAATGCTATATGAAGCAACTGCCATTCTTACTTTTGTTGCTGTGTTCTCCCTGAAGCGGTCTGAACAAAATGCACAGATGAAAAAGAGGAGGATTCAAGTGTCTTGGGTATGACAGTAGTATTCCCCTTTCTGGCCCATACTGTCAGATTGAAAAGCTGTGATTGCTCTTAGCTGAAGCCTGGGAAAGATTTCAGTCAAGCTGAGACAAAGCTTTCTGTTCCAGTGCCTCACCTTGTCCGGTTTTAAAATGTAAAAGGCCTCTCCAGTGCCACACTTGTGTGTGCTTGAAAGCATTATCAGCTCGCTCAGATTTGAGCACTTTTGTACTCACCTCAGGTTTCAGAGCCGGAGGAGAAGGCACTGTTTCCATCATCTGTTTCCAGAGAGTAGTTTGTTGCGGTAGACGTTACCAGAGCATGTGTAGCTGCTGATCAAATGCTACACAGGGAGCCTGGAAGAACCTGCTGTATTCAAGTGTTGTGCTTATACACGTTCTTCTGTCTCTATGCATTTTACTGTATGCATGGGTTTGGCATAGTGTAAGTAGTCAGAGCCCTGGACTGGAACCAGCAGTTGCCCTCTTCTGGGGTGGATGCCCTCCCTGCTCTCCAGCTCCTTCCCCCTTCTTTGTGTGTACGTCTCCACATGACTGAATCCTGAATCAGTTTTACCTAATGGAGTAGCTCAAAACAGAGAACTGAAGATAATCTAATCTGGCCAGGAACCCACTGAGAAGGAGCCTCACGTTCATCTGCTAGAGAAGATATTTGGATGTTAACCCCTGCAGATAGAAATGGCTTGTGAGCCTCTATTTTTAAATGGCAATGCTTAGGGGCCTAGCTTCTGGGAAGGTATAGGGTAACAACGCTCTGTCAAGGAAGAGCTTTCTTGGTAGCACTGCAAAAGGAACATTGTTGCTCGGTGATTTTAGTGATGTCAGCGTGAGGATGTTTTG
>NW_010155333.1:0-1850 GCF_000699245.1 Pterocles gutturalis | reverse complement strand
TTTTTTTTCCTTGTTGGTGTTATTTTAAACTTTACAAATTGTAAAAACAAATTTGATTTCTAAATAATATGGAGGTGATTTCCAAATGGAACACTACCTGAGAATGACACTGAAGTCCTTTAGCAGAATCAGTGTTTCAACTTTTTCAAATTTAAAGATATTCACATGAACTTGTTTTGTGAACTCTGGATTAACAGACAATTTCATTTGATCCAAGAGCTGTGTTTTGTGGCAGATAAATTATTTGCCACAATAGGATCATCTGTAACGCAGACTCAACTCTGCTTGTTAAAAACAGGAGTGGGGACTTCCCTGCTTCTCCTTAACCAGCTCTGTTCTCTTTTTGTGATTTTAATGGTAAACCTGAAGGAATAGCATGGTTTGACCACATGTACATGATGAGATACTGCTATGCTGACCTTGTTTCTTCCCTGGTATAACAGTCTGCAGGACTTCCCTGCATTACCTTGTGTTTTAAAATATCTTTATTTTAAAAGTCGTATGGTTCTCTTTAAAAGTATTCCTCAACACGCCTTCTGTTTTGATTGTTACCTTCTGTGGGTACTGTGTTTAAAATTTAATTCCCATAGGCACATGGATGCTGGGTAAGCTTCCTGTAGAGTCAGAGAGTAGTGTCTAGAGTCTCTATGTGTCCACCAAGAAGTCCAGGAGTGCCTCCGAGTTCCCAAGCCCATGTTCTTTCTCCACTTCCGTGTGAGACCTAGGCATGCTCTGTGCAAGGAGGTAAGGACAGACATCCTGGGGATGACCGAGAGCACAATTCAACAGCTCCCTTATCTAGGCAGGCCTAGTCCTGGGCAACACCAGGACTGCTGTGTTCTGGCATGCCACAGCACAAGGAGTCTAGGTGAATTGTAGCTGACTGGCTTATTAGCCTTTCTTTCACTGTGGAAGAACCTGTGTTGTGGTACCCTAGAGGTTATACTAGTATTATACTTAGGTGAGATACCTGGTCTTGACAGGACTCTGCCTTTACCCTGATCCACTTCTGTCGGCATCCTCAGCGTCCCGAACTCAGCTAGGCCATCCTCCTGTTCTTCCCTCTTCTTACCAGTTGCCAGGTGAGTATTAATATCTTCTCTGTTAAATTATTGTTATTGAGCCCAGTAAAGAAAGTTCTTCCTGCCTTTTCCTGCAGGAGAGGAGACTTTTACGCACAACTAGTTTGGCCTAGCTACTTCTTCCTTTGCTTTTTGATCCATGGACTACTGACATAGTGTTTGTACAGACTTGAGTTCTGGCCACCAGCTTTCCTGGCTTGTGTCTTGTAATACCTTTTTGTCTTTGACCCCTCTCCTACATCCGCATCACACAATAGTAAGTCTCTCCTCAAACCAGCTGGTGGATTCTCTCAGCTCTTCCTTTGTAGCTAGTTCTTGCGCCAATCTCTGACCAGTGCCGTTGGAGATCATTTGAACCTTGTGCTTGCACATGATGTGTTCTGGTGTAGGTAGAAATAGTTCTTGTCACTTCCCTTCAGTAGCTTCCTAACTCACAAGCACACAATTAAGAAAATAACCAGGCTTTTCCACCATCATTGGCAAACAAGTGTTGCTATATAATAAAGGTTTTCAGACTTGTTTTTCTGCTGCTGCTCTGTTCAGTGACATCTTACTTTTGTCCCAAATCTGATCAGGAGTTAGCTCCCATGCTCTTTAGTACTGTTCTCCCAGGGCTGAACAAGATTTTGTTCACACTGTTAGTACTATGGCTTTTTGCAGATAGGTTTGTCACCATAAACACAGCCATGGAACAAAAAGTGCCTTTGGAACAGCTCTTCAGAAAAATTTTAAACATACGAAAATTCATTCAGCAGTTTCAAAGTCATA
>NW_010155332.1:0-1864 GCF_000699245.1 Pterocles gutturalis | reverse complement strand
TTTTTTTTTTTCTATTTTGTAACTACACTACAAGCTTCAACAAAATTGTAACTCACCCCTTAAAGATTTCTGCCTTTTTCCACTTGTTCCATCTCCTTTCTACAATCATTCCACTAAAGACAAGAAAGAGTTTGGGAGTCTGAACCAAAACTTGCCTTTCTGCTGCCTTTCAGGAGTCTGAGTTTGCAGATTGGAGGATAGTAACAGAAGCTGAAGTGCAAATCCTGCATTACTGTGGGCCATCAGACTTTGTGTAAGTCTCCCATGGAGATGAGCACATGAATTTCTGTTCACAGGCTTCAGTGAATTCAAGAATTCCATTTTCATCTAAAGTATAAGGATCAGACTACAGATACACGCCCTGACTGCAGCACGTTTTCTGATGATTTATTGACTGTGCATAAATACTACACTATAACTGTCACATTTAAGCACAAAAAGAGAAAGCTGTATGCTCAGGAAAATAGTTCAGGGCAACTCTGAGATTTTTCATCTGTCTTCTGTGCACTTCAGAAAAAGAGGCCTATTAGCAAAGGGCCAGAGTCCAGCCAGTGATTTTCTCCCCCTCTCCCCAACACATGGGTTAACCCTTTGCTGTGCATGGTACAGAGTACCTTTCCTCTTTATGCAAGGTTTGATGGGAGCACAGCTAATATTGCCCGTGGTCCAAAGGTGAAAGCCAGGTGAGTGCAGCCTGGGTAACAGCAGACACAGTTTAATTTCCATTTTGCTTTAAAGATCGATGAAATGGGGATGAGGAAGTGATTGGCTGCCTAAGATGGTGGATCATTTTGCAATAATGGTAGATAAGCAAAATTCTGACAAAATGTCTCCGAGGATACATAAAATGAATCCACAAAGCAGCACTTTGAACTGCAAACCAAGCTGCAACAAATTTCCAGACAGGCAAGGCTTTCCATATGAGACCTGGTTTCAAAGTCCAAGAGTCTCTCCGAAGAAGAAACAACATTCACAATAGAAGTTTGAAAAATATTCTGGTTACTGAAAAAGAAACTGAAACCCTCCTGGTAAATTTAGCAAACTGGAGAATTGAGTTACTCTAAACGTGAAGACGAGGAAAAGAAATTAAAATAGTGCACACACCTATGCATATGCAGACAGATACAAAACTGAAAGTGTGTGCTTTGGCTCAGTGCATCTTTGTGATCAAACGGCAAATAACATCAGATTAATGGCGTGGGTCCCCCAGCCCCAAGATCCTATATGTCCCACCAAGTTCTCCCCACATAAATATCTATCATCTCTCTGTTATAAATTCTGGGAAACAGCAGAACTTGTTCTGGGGGGTGGGAGGAGAAAGGAGGAGGAGAGGGATTTCTGGCTGAGACAGGAGAGACTTGCACCAGGCAGTTACAGCCACAGGAAGCTGGGGCTCACGGGCCGGGGATGCTCCAACCTGTAGGTGGGTTTGAATTGATGGCCAGCCAAGAACTGCGTGAAATTCCCTCTTACTTCCTTTTACTGCTCTTATGATAAGTGTTGCTAAGCTGTACCTGGGAATTGGGCCAAATCAGCTTGGGATCTTTGGATGAAAGGCATTATAAAGAAAAAAAAATCCAGAATATTACCCATGTGGAAAGCAACAATATGAATTAAATGAATGTGCAAAGTAGCAGGATTTGGATTTTATTGCATTCTACAAGGTAAAATATAAAGACAGACTAAAAAATTGCCCCTTCTGAGGGAAACTACATCCTTCTGCCTGGGTTTCTGTGAGGAAGAGTCATAAACACCATGTACTGTTACCAGATCTGACACCTGGAAACACACAGTTTTAAATAGACCGGAGCCAACAGGGACTGGTTAGGAGAGTAATTTTCCTAGGCAAGGGTACACAGATCTG
>NW_010155331.1:0-1879 GCF_000699245.1 Pterocles gutturalis | reverse complement strand
ATCAATAGACACACCAAAAACACTTGCTTGTTTGAAGAAAACTCTGTTTAGTTGAAGAAAACTGTGTTTAAGAGCAATCTAGGGTTCAATTCCTTTCTTTCACACAACTCCTCCTCCCTTCCCCTCTCCTTTTAATTTCTCCCAGCTTTCTACACATAGGTTTAACAGGTGTGACCTCAGAGTCAGGTGTCACTCTTCAGCAGTATCTTGGTTTTGGCATAAGCTCACATTTCCCACCGAGCTCTGAGCTACAAGAAGATTGAGAAGTTGGTGCATTTCAAGCAAGTGGTAGGATTCTGAAGCTTTGATAAGCAGAGCAGGCAGGTATATACCTGCCAAAGGTACTGCTTTTTGAATGCCAAATCATCCATTCTTTTTCACTTGCATTTTATTAAAAAAAAATAAATAAGCACCCATAGACTATGTTTATCTCCTGAAAATATTTATTTTTGAGTTATATTTTACATTCAGGTAATTAAACATTAAGGTAAAAGGTATAGCCATCATAACAAATTAATAGCAAATTAAGGAATACTGTAGTCATGCATATTATTCACATTTTATTCAACAGTCCTCTTATCCATATCTCATGTTGAATCTCCTTCTTACATAAAAGGTTTTCCAATGATTAAAGTTGTTCTAGTAAGAGGTACCGTGTTGATCTGTATGTTTCTTCCATTACATCCTTAGACACTAGCACGGCTGTGGTAGTTACAGACCCTTTCTTCCCCTGTACCAGAGGGCCAAAGAAATCCAGACTGTTCTGCAAAGATCTCAAAAAGCTTTCTAAGGCAGGATGTCAACGGAATACATGGAGACTTGGCCACCATGCTCAAACTAGTGTTTTTTATAGTAATTTTGGATGACTGGAATTTACAGAGTAACTTCTGATATTTGGTTGTCTGTTTTCCAATTTTGTCTTTCTGAACTCTTTATCCACTGAAAACAGTGCGCTTTAAGATAACTAAAGTTTAGGCATTTGCAAAATTAAAATGCACCCCTTTCCAGTTTATCTTCTGAAAGAGTAGGCTCTTCTCATTTTACACCATATAGAAAAAGGAATGTTTTTAGTAGACTAAGAAAGCAAAGGCAGAGACAATACCCAAACATAATAAATGCAGCAACTCAAAGCCTTTCATCCTGAACAGATTTTAGACATTCTCACTTGCACATTTATAGGAGGAGATGGGAGCAGGAGAGATTAGAAGCAGCAAAATATTGGGATAGAACAAACACGATGTGTTCTTCTTATGTTTTAACAACACAACTACTCTCATGCTGATTTATACACTTCCTTAATTTGCAAGATGTGTTGAATGTGGCAGCCAGCCACCAAAAAGAAATTGTTTTCAGACAACACAGTAACATCTGCCTATGTTGGACTTTGAATCTATACTCAGTCCCATTTTTTGCTACCCATTACATTCTCCATGATATTAGAGTAATCGTAATGAAACTCAATTACAATACTAATAATTCATAGTTGACTTTATAGCTTGCTTGCTAAGTACTCAGGGGAATGCAATGTAACATAATAAACACAAACACAACATAGAAGCATATTCTTTGAAATTCATAATCAGAAGGAAATTATGCATAATTTAGTATTTGAAGTTTATTATTAGAAGGATGAGATCACCAACTTTTTTCCAGATCATAGAGCTCTTACTTCAGGAACATAAATGTTAGATATGCACTCAACTAAACGTGAATTTTTTAAGCAACGCTGGCGATGTTCTTTCCCCATAGCTGATAAGATCATGTGCACTCTGAAGCAAAAAGAGCTGTTCCTCTGTTTTTCCAGATGAAGAACTTAACTTCATCTACCTGTTTTCTAATTGTGCTGAGTGAAACGGGTGAAAATTGTACCTGTAAGGTA
>NW_010155330.1:0-1861 GCF_000699245.1 Pterocles gutturalis | reverse complement strand
TTTTTTTTTTTTTTTCACCCCACATAAAACACAAGGCACCCCTGCTGCATGCCTTAGGTGGAGATCAGCTGGGAGAGGGCATCCTGCCAGCAGCATGAGGCATCATGACTATCCCTGAGCTTCCCATGCCCAGCATTAGGCGACAATTTCTCCTTTCCTAGCACAGATGTTGTAGAGAGCACTTATCTTTTCCCAGCAGTATTGATGGGAGCTTCCTGCCTTGCTGCTCACGTCTGTCTTCCAAATGCAGGTTACACTATGACCCCACAGCTGTGCTGAATTCTGTAAAATACTGTTTTCTAACAGCTTGGGGATTTAACAGAAAACTTAATTTGGATAGCCAGAGATATGGAATATCTGACAGTCAAAAAGGGTGCTAAGAGCAGCAACACCTGCAATGCTGACATGGAGTGGTGATGCAGAGAGGGGAGAAATTTGCCTTCCACTGAACGGCCATAAAGACCACCAAGAAAAAGCCACCACAAACGCCTTGAGAATTGCCAGACTCCATATTAGGCACACACAAAAAGCAAGCCCTTCAATGTTGATACAGGTTCACTGTTGATGCAACTTCACTGTGGTTATTTGACCAAGACAAGTTTAATTACTCAGTAGTAGCAGATAAGGAGTGAGCAAGACCTTACTGTGCTCCTCCACAGCCCTGCAGAAGGTTCTGCCCACATCTCTAGAAAAACCACCTTTATAACCCTGAAGTTCAGAGTCTGCTATTGGTCACCCCTATTGGATAATCCTCAGTCACCCCTATTGTATAATCCTCAGCCTCAGGATTGCAAAATCATAAACTAGAATAAGATAAACTGGCCAAAAAGAGTGTGATTGCTCTTGTTCCCATCTTCTTAATTGTCTTCTCAGAGTAGCTGCAGATGTGATTGCTGATGCTGCTGAAAGCACAAAATATGTTACCAGGCACAGGATAAAGTCTCAAAAACTTCATTTATTCACATCAGAGCTGGCCTTAGATAATGCCATGTCCCAGGAAAGGTGAAGAAGTGAGATTCCCCACAGGAAAATAGGTGCCCCTCTTTCACAGCCACATATGCACAGCTTATTCTTTAATAGTTTTGAAAATACCATAGCCTCCATTAGAAGTCTTAGCCAGAAAACCTTGTTTCATCTGTCCTCCTTTCTGCATTTGGTGTCAGGGAGAAACATTTTGAGACAAAAGGAAGAGTACATTAATATTTATTTAAGAGAAAACCAATAGACCAGATCCTTATTAATCAAAGTCAATGAAGCTACGCTGTTGAGAATGTGATCCAGTGTTTACAAATATACATTTTGCAGCCAGACTGTTTTTGTGCGGTTTCTCCTCCAGAAATGCTATTCCCATACTTCTTCATTTATTCTGCTAATGAGCTTAACTAGGTGTTTAGTGACACAATTTATAGAAAGAAAAACAAATGGCATTGCATTCTTAGCTTTATGTGAAAAGGAGCTGTCGTACTTCGGAGAAACAAATAGAGTTTGTCCGCCCACAGATAGGAAAGTCCTAAACTAATTAAATGGGCTGCTTATCTCATATTTGAAATTCAGGCTTCATCTTTCAGACTGAGAAGTTTGGGTAGGAAAGAATATTACAATCTATCAGCTACATATATATGTGGCTGAATTAATCTCTGGATGTCTCCCAGAAAAACTGAGAAAGTTTTGTATTGTCCACAGAACACAGAGAACAACCAGAAATGGTTATGATTTGTCCTTCTTCAACACGACCTTGTTCAAGTTCTCTTTGAGAGATGAGACTTTTTTAAGGTCACCCAGCTCTTATTCAACTTATCTGTCCTGATCCTGGAAACTGCACTGTATCAAGTTTAAATATCAGGCTTTTTTAGATGGCAAA
>NW_010155329.1:0-1849 GCF_000699245.1 Pterocles gutturalis | reverse complement strand
AAGAACAAACCTACCTGGAGAAAAGTTCTGTTTACTGGAGGTTGAGGTCGAGTGCCAACAGCATAGCCCTTGTAAAACTTCTCACACCATTCTCTGTAGTTCCTCTCCCATTCTCTATATCTTTCCTTTTCAAACAGATCTCCAAGGTCCACAGATCTGCCATAGTAAGCTTTCATATCGCATGCTGGAACTTCTCTGTGTCTGTTAAAATACTCTCTTTCTCCTTCCCCTTGAGGTATAGTCCATTTAGGGGGAGACTGGCCTCTAAATACTGGAGACCTTGACCGTGAACGGTATCTCCTGGATGGGGGTGACCTTGAGCGCTGATAAACATGTGACCTTGACCCAGAGCGATTGTTACCACTCTCCTCTTTGCCTCTTCTTGGATATGGTGGCGATGGCGAGTAGGAACGAGAATGGGAACGAACAAATGATCCAGAGCAGGAGTGAGAGCAGGAAAAACCTGACCGTGACTTGGAATAAGTATGCAAACTTCCAGAGGAAGATGGAGCACTACAGGGAGACTTGGACCTTAAAAAAAGCACAACACAAAAAACATCAATTCAAAACAGTCACTCTCCCCTGTTTTTTTCCTCCCAGAGTCGGTTTGCTCTTTTTTTTCCTGTCCGTACGCTTATGTCAAAGCCTCTTTCAGCTGCTGGCATAATGCCACTGCAAACTGAAGAACCTGATAACATGTACCAGCTTCTGCCTACGACACAGAACAGCTGCTGCTTTGTCAGTGTAAAAACAGACAGGAAGGGTAAGCCTATTTCCACGCACCACCAGCACATGAACTGCCACAGCTATTGGCTGATGTGAGGTGGTGTACACTGGACTCCACCGCTACGTGAACACGCACATTTTTCACTGCTCCACACCCACATGCAGCGCAAGTCATTTTTGTTGCAGTAAGCTGCAAAAAGAGCAAGTCTTAATGGCTACAGTGCACCATCACACACCAAGAAAACACGATCTAGCCTGAAGAGAGTAAAACTCAATTTCAGAAGGCCAGCTTAGTCTGTTTAACTTCACTGCCTGTTTGGCAACTGGTACAGGAGGCAAAATACTGGTACTGCAATCTCACAGATAGGACTACTAAATCAATGCTTCTAGCCACATGTCCAAACACAATTTTGCACATACCTCTAGCTCTAACCAAGGATAGAGACTGCATTTCAAGAAAAAACACATTGAAAAGCTTCACAACTCAGCCTTTGGTGGTATGACTCAATGCCATTACTCGAGGAAAGATACTGGCAGCGCCACCAGTAGAGAGCATTCAGACTGTTGCCCAAGTGGTTTTTGGGGACAGAGATCATCAGCTACCCTGTGTTTTCTGTCCACAAGTTTTTCTTTCATTGTTTTTCAAAGAACCGTTTCACATTATGCCCCGTCTGTTCGTTAGCATCATTCCTCCTCTCCAAGTCCTTCACCAGTTTAAGATTTCCTTACGAACAAGTCTGATCTGTTCATTCCTAAGAAATAGAACTGCAATAACAGATAAAACCGACTCCTCTCTCTCCAACTGAGAGAGAGCAGTGTGGCTATTGGAGATGACTCAATGGAAGAAATTAAAAATTGTCATAAAATAGCAGCGTTGGTTTTTCCAATAATTTCCTCAATCCGTGTCAGCTAAGTTTGTAATAAAAGAATGCTGGAAGCTGATTTCTATTGGGAAATCCATTTCTTCAGCCCAGTTCAGCCAGTTACCAAGGGGTGGCGTTCCATCTGCTCCTAGAATCGTGTTTAGTTTTTATATGAAATTATGGTTTCCGTAAAAGGTGTTCCTTTTACAGAGTCCTCTTTTCAGTCATGTACTGGAGTTTGATTTTAAATAATCTTACTG
>NW_010155328.1:0-1877 GCF_000699245.1 Pterocles gutturalis | reverse complement strand
CCAAACCATTCTATGATTCTATAAGATCTCCACCACTGCCCTCCAAAACACCCACCTGGCTAGAAGTGAAAGTTGGCACCAATGTCCTTAGCAGTGAGTTTTTGCTCAAGCAAAGCAGTTTCTTCCTTGCCATTAATGGGAGTTTTGCCTTTGTGAGCCCTGAGAGACCTTTTTCCTTCACTTCACCTTACAAAAAGTACTTTGTCAGTTCAAAATGGGATATTGTCTAACTCGGTTGAAAAAGCCAGCGTGCAGGAAAACTTTGTGTAACAGGCTGCAAGCACACCACTAACTCCTCCCTGCACCTCAAACTGCTCATGACTAAAGCATAAAAATATTTTTAAAAAACCCATCAAAACTGGGTAAATACATAGAAATCCCTCTCAAATCCCTGGAATAACTAGCAATCTAACATCAGGTATGGAGGACAGTAAGAAAAAAAAAATCAAACAAATGTATTGAAAGCTGTTGACGCTTTCTTCTAGTTGGCTTTGGTTTATGGGCATTAATATTCTCCTAGTCTCAGGAAACCTGTAGTTGCAACGTATGTGGTTATACCACCTGGAAATAATAAACTTAACATATTTTGCTGACTCTTTGAGGTTAAAGGAAAAGCAGTTTCATAGAAAGAGGAAGGGGATGGACATGTTGTGAGAGTACTTTTCCTTCAGGTGAACTCACCACCTGGCAAAACTTCACAGCCCAGTCAGCTGAGCTACATGGAAAACCACAGGCAAAGATCATGCCCAGAGACACACGGGTTGCTCTGAGAAAAGCAGACTCTAAGACTTGGCATGGCAAAATACTCAGTTTGAGCAGAAAAACAGTGTCACAGAAATGCCAGAAATGTGCCTCCATGGCACTTTCTCCAGGAAGGAGCCTCCAGAGCTCCATGCTTTGCTTTGAAGGTACCCAAGTGTACCCTCCTAGATCAATTTCTTTCCCCTTCTTTAAAATCTCCAAATACATGATTTTCACCAAACTATGTGCTGCCACCTCATTCCCTTCATTAATTTTTCTGGGTGTTCTTCCCAATAGAAGCACTTGGAAGTGCAGGTGCTGGACTGCCCCACACATCCTGGACACCCTTTAAAACTCTAGCATCTGTCCCCTTAAACAATACATCTTCTTCCTCTGGTGAAACCATGATTTTTCTTCCTTTCTTCCTCTACTTTCATAGCAATATCGGGAAAAAAAATCCCCTACTGCTCTTGTTTGCAGACTTGAAAATATGTCTTTTCAATGGAAAGGCAACTTTCCAAGAGAAGATGTGCACTTGCTTCTTTTTCTCATGAGCTAATTTCCTGACTGAAGAACACCACAACTGAAAAATCTAAATGACTATTTCTTAGGCTTTTAAAAAAGTGTGTACTTATAAAATATGTATTAATTATTAAGTGCACTCATACTGCGGCTTTTAAAAACTGAATACAGCACCCAACAGGCACTGGAGTGATTTCATATGTCTCCAGGCAAGGTCACACCTACAGGACATCTCCATCCATTTAACTTGCTGACACTCTCAGGTAGTGCAGCCAGGATTGCACTCTTCTTCCATGTATGTCTGCAATGAGGAAAGCAATGACGTTCCAAGTTCAGCAATTAGCACAAAAGCTTTGGTATCCTTGCCTCCCTCCACCCATACCTACTATTTAACAGGTAAATAACACCTTACTTGGGAACAGGTTGTCTTCCTTCCAGTTTGTTTGGGCAGTGCCTAGCACAAGGAGTTTGATTGTGTTTGCCAGGTGCTAAATAAATAACGTTAGTAATGGCCAAGAGTATCGCCAACCCTTCTGTCAACAGTACAAGCACTCCCCAGGCAGGTGCTGCTCTGGTATGAAGATAAAATGGAGTTAAGTCCAGGTGGTGGCTGG
>NW_010155327.1:0-1886 GCF_000699245.1 Pterocles gutturalis | reverse complement strand
TGCACCCTGGGTCAGGAAACAGCCACAACGGAGCGGGGATCTGCTGCACCTGTTCATCTCCAGGTCCTGGGTGACCTGGGAGGAACCATGCCTCCTTCTTATCCCGGCCTGCTAAGAGCGCAGAAGATGTACATTTTGAGTAAATCCAATATTTGCTGACAGCTTGCAAATAGCCACCTGAAACAACCAACACAGATCAATCCACCTCCTGCCAGCTCGTGTCCCAGGGAGAGATGATCTCCCAGGTGGACATCCAACGGCATCCACCCCAGGAATTATAACCAGGGGGGACATCTCCTTCCAAGCACTACAAGACTATCTCCCATTCCACGGAAGCACCAACTCATGCAGGAGGTCTTCATATATTTGCAAAAATAGGATTTATTTTTTTTGTCCCCTCCTGGTCCGTAGCTCTCATGGCAACAAACATCATTTTGTTTCAGGATCTCGTTCAACTTCTGCCGTCAAAAAGGTCTCGGCACAGTCAGTCCTGTGCTGGGAAGGCAAGATAACAACCACACAGAGCAACAAAGGGCTCGTTGCATGAAGCCACGTTCTTATTCAATCCAAACTGTGAAGGGTGACAATGCCACAACCAACTGGAAAACACCAACCTCCACCCTGACCGCAAAGACACGCCCACGGGGGATTGTCTGTTCGTTTTCCCGTGGCAGTAAATGGATCTTCTCACAGGTTTGAAGCTGTGACCAGGTCTGAGGATTTACACAGGACAGGGGAAGAAACATGGAACATGTCCTGGAACGCCGGTCACAAAACACAGCCTAACCCTGGCTGGAATTGTTGGGGTTAAAAAGCAAAAAAATATACATCAGTCTTGTTTCAAGATTGTGAGCTAACAACCCACTCTTAAAACATATTCAAAACATCATATAAAATCAGGATTTACTAGTTAGCCACATCTCCAAGCTTGACCATATTATTCAAACATCAATTTTACATTAAAAAAAAAATCAGACAGGAAGATTAAAATTAAAAAAAAATATAAATTTGTCTTTATACTTCAGACTCCTAGCATTTTTTTTTCCTAAAATAATTTTCAAAAAAAGAAAACACCTCTGGAAAAACAAGCTAAATTCAAATTTGACAACAAGTTTCTAACAAACAAATCAAATTTAAGTTCAAATTTATTTCTGGTTAGGGAAAAAAAAAATAATAAAGCAAAATGTATCCAAAGTATATTGTCTCACAAATGATACATGTAGTGAAACCTATGTTAAGAAATTGGTAAGAGTTTAAAATAATAGCAGATGACTTAAAATACTGCCAGTGATTTCTGGAATATAACAGCAAAAATATTTGCACAAATCTATCATATTTAAGATATTATACAGTAATTTAATTCACTATTTTGGCATTAGCATTTGAACAGTGTTTAATGTCTTTTAAATGGTTAGATATAATGATGTATGTGGAGGAAAAACATTTCTCTCTTGCTAGGAAACATGCAGGAACCAACCCTCAATTTATTCTCACAAAATAAATGAATGCTTAAAGGATGTTTCTGTCAATTGAAAAAACAACAGTAAAATGGCTACTTTACATGCCAAGTTAAACGAAATATTTTTTTCCTTGACAACCTGCTTACATTTAAATGAAACCAGGCCAAATTTGGTCAATAGTATGGATTACATAGAACAAAAAGAATCTTAGACCATGCTAATACAGGGATCAGAAAGCAGCAACTTCATTTAAAACCACGCAATTATTTAGCAAACTAAGATACAGCAAATAAATTAATCTGCTTTAAATGGAAGCGCTTGCACAGTAGCTTTTTTTGGACCTATAATTAAATCTTACTTGCAGAAATCACAGTGAGGGTAGAATTTGCTGGTGAAAGGATAAAAACAAAATATTGCAAAAAAAAA
>NW_010155326.1:0-1889 GCF_000699245.1 Pterocles gutturalis | reverse complement strand
TGCACGATCCCTGCGTGCCATTAACAGCCGGTGACACGGCTCCCAGCCCTCCCTCCAACAGAGCAGCACTGTTACGAATGACTTCGTTTAAGTGCCTTCTGCCCACGCAGGTGTTTGCAATTCCATATTCATTGGTGGCCTCCCGGGGCTGTGGTGGGATTTCAAAGGGCACTGGAGGGGGGTCAAGCTGAGAAGGGACTTGGGAAAGCTGAGGGCAATGCTGTCGTCCTTAGCTCGGTGCTCGGAAACAGAGAGCTGGATAAAAGGCATGCCACAGGGAGAAGGGGAGGGATGGGGACACAAAGGAAAGTTCAGCCCTGCAGAAAGCCCTCTTTGTTTCCTTCACAGCTGAGGTGGGATGGGGGCTGGCATGGAGGGGCCTCACCGCTGCATGGAAAAATTTCCCTGGACAGGGGATTTGGCTGTGGGGCTCTGGTGGGTTTCCCTGCCCCAAACACAGCCAAGCTGGTAGTCAGGCACTAGGTCCTGCAGCACATGACTCCACCGGGTGCCCCCAATGTGGGGGGACAGGACAGATGTGTCTGTGACAGCCCAGCTCTGCTGGCCTCGAGCGAGATGCCAGCAAGACTGCTCTCCCCTCTGCACCTCCTCACCGTCCATCCCTCCCTCCATCCCTCAGCCAGACCCATTCCTCCTCCCAGCCCACCACAGCATCCTTGTCCTTTCCCAGCTGGAAGCGCTGGCAGCACCAGGACATCCTCCCTTTGCAGCAGGGAGGATGGTTTGGAGAAGGTTTCTCCCTGCTAATTCCCTCCCTGGGGCGACGTTTCCTCCTCTCTGAACACAGCCATCATTGCTTTCCCCGCTGCGTTCTCTTCTCGCTCCCGCTGCCCTAAGCACCCAGCTGGTGGGACTCGCAAAATAAACATCCTCCCATCCGCTCCCGCGCCCCAGCCTGGGAGATGACAGAGGCGATAATTACACACTCGGCACAGCAAAATTATCCAGCACGAGGGAGGAGGCTGGAAGCAGCTGGAGATCATCCGTGGGGAACGTCGCTCCCACCCACGGCGCCTTCGTGACCACCTCACCCCAAACCAGCCCCAGCGCTGCGATTTACACCGTGAACGTGCTCATCGGGACCAGGCAGGAGGGTGTCCAGCCCCGGGCAAGCACCCCAAGTGCAGGAGCCGACCGTGCACCAGGGAGGTGGGGATGCGCTGGTGCAGCGAGGGGTTTGGAGCAGCAGAACTAAGGAAACACCGTTTCCCGTGGAGCCAAGAGTCGCAGCTGCGATCCCCTGGGTCTCCTGAAGTGCAGCCTTCAAGGATGATATTTTGCTGGGGGGAGGCTTCATGTGAGCCATCGCTCAGGCACATTTTTTGGTCCCTGCCAGGGCATGAGCGCCTGATGTCCCATCCGTTCCCTGTCACCACTCCTGCCAGACCTCTGGGAAGGACACTTGCAGCTCATTCATGACACTTATTTCCTATCAAACTCTTGAAGAAAATTTATTTCCCCCTGAAAGGAGGGTCTGCAAAAGCGGATGGTCCATGCAAAGACCCTCAGAGGTTTGTGGGGATGATTCTACCTGATTTTCCTGTGCACGGGCAGGTCCGGGACTGCCACCCACGGGGTGCGTTAACCAGAAACATCCCAGAGAGGAGTGAAAAAGAGAAATAATATTAGCAGTAAAAATAACAGGAATAATAATAAATACATCTGCTGGAGGGACTAGGGGCACAGTGAATGGTCCCTAAAATACACACAGACTTGACGGCTTTACATTTTCCCCTGGAATGAGTATTACAAGGCAAGAAACATTTAATTCCCATCACCTTTCTAGTACCAGAAAGCCACTGGAGCTGTTTCCATCCCCCTGGCCCTACAGGCAGTGCAGGCAGGGGGACAGGCAAGGGGACAAACAG
>NW_010155325.1:0-1888 GCF_000699245.1 Pterocles gutturalis | reverse complement strand
ATGGTACAAAAATGTTACATTATTCTTAAAATGTGACGACACAACAAAAAACTTCTACAATTTGAAATGTACGTGAAAGTATAGATACCTACATAGTAATATAGTAATAACATGGAGAGCTTAAGCAGTTGCATGTGTGTAGCCACCTTCAGGTTTCAATTTTTGAATTAACTGGAAAATAACTTCCTCGTGCAGGGAAGACGAACTGCCACTAGTAAGACAGAAACGCAACTGTCTCTGTGATCTCATGAAAGTGCCCAAACCGCAGCTGGTGTCCAAGGTAAAGTATGGAAATGTGCTCCTGAGGGTTTTTTAAAGAAACATAATAATGCTCAATTGTTCCACCAACTCTACCGTGTACATCGGTGCAACAGATGCAGCTCTTCACTGGTTCACGACTATACCAACGTGCACCAGGAGGAATGTCCTCACAGCTTACTACAGCATATATGGAATTGCTGAAGACTGTTGTCTCGAGCCCTTCCAGTCTCATTTCTTGAAAACATTCCAGGCTTGTAGGGTGACATCTTGCTCAGACAAAACGCAAGAATGAAATAATACAGTACAGATGTTTCAAAAACTGTTTGTCTGCCCTTTCTGGGGAAACAAAAAGGATAACAAGTTCCCAGTCAATTTCAACAACAAAATTATAATGTGGTTGTGCAAGCCAGAGAATTATAACACTGCCTAAAAGGAAGAATATAATCTAAAACGTCATACATTCGTAAGAAGACAGACAATATATCCATGCGTAGGTCCCATTTCATTTTAATGCCGACAGTTGGGAATTGCCCGTCTGCTCAGTATTCAGAAATACAGAATTTTCTGCTTTGGTGAGGGCTTCTGAGAGGCTCCTGTCCTCTCTGTCTAAAGATGAAGAGGCTGAGTTATTCCTGTTTTAGAGAACATGTGTTAACATGACAATTTACAAAGAAAAAATATTTTTACTTTGAGTAATACAAGACAAAGCGAAAACACTTGGTGACCCAAGGCTACTGCCATAGTATCACAGGCATCCACAGCATACAATCTATTCTGTAAACTGATTAAGATGAATAATAGCAGCATATCAATTTATTCTTGGCCTTTGTAATTTTTATTGTTCTGCTTTCATAGTTCTAGAAAGTTTTGTCCTTTGTAATTATTTTAGAATTCAGAACCATCACCCGTGCAGTCTTCGTTCCCAAGTTTTTCCTAATGGAAACTTCCCTTCATTTTCTCATTAAAGTATTTGAACACCGTTAAGTTTATTTTCATGATGAGAATTATGCAAAGCATTATTTTGTTGCCCTGCACAATTCCATTTCAGAATGGCATTAGCCTTTTTCACAGCTGCAGCTCCTGTGGCTGGAGGTCACAAGTCTTTTCTCCTCCAGATCTAACGGTGATCTTAGCTCGTGGCATTTTTCAAGTGCTTGTTGAACTGGCTCTTGGTGATATTACAGTGTAAGGCTTTGAGCTCAGCCAGTTCTTCCTGTGTAATATTCTGATAATCCTTTACACTGAAGATGCTTCCTGATGTAAGTAGATCATATATTTTGAGTTGTGGTTCATAAAAATTTATATTTTTTTAAAATAGTATATTTAAAAAATTAGTCAGAAGCCTAATACTTCAGACATCTCTGAATAACCTCCAACGACACACTGCTGTCCCGACAGCAGTTCTCTCTGCTCATCTTCCTGTTCTGACTGAGACACTTCTACAGGTCTGCTTTTAGTTTTAAGAAACCTGTGACCAACATTTTTGTAATTTTGGAAATCAAGATTCTGAAGGTTTAGAGCAAAAGGTGCCCTGAGCATCGCTGTTTCAAGGTTTTCTAGTCAACTAATAGAAATGTTTTGACCAAAATGAATATGTTACAAGATTAATTCACTGATCTCAAAAAAA
>NW_010155324.1:0-1886 GCF_000699245.1 Pterocles gutturalis | reverse complement strand
GCCTCTGAGGCCTAGGGGGGTCAGCCAGCGTGAGGGGCGCAGGCAGCCATCCGGCGGGACGCAGGCAGGCTGGACGCAGCAGGAACCCCGTGAAATTCAGGGTGAAGGGGACAGTCAGCAATGGCAGAGGCTGGAGCCAGAGGGTCTCTGCGAGGAAGGCCCTGGGGGCCTGGTGGGCACAGCCCTGAGCCCTCATTGCAGTGAAGACCCTATGAAGAGCTGGGAGGTGGGGGAAAGGGGCTGTTCTCCCCCCAGCCCAGTGCTTGTCAGGCTGCATCTAGGTACGACATCCAGTTCAAGAAGGGTGTTGATAAACTAGAGTGATAAACTGCTGCGGAAAGAGGGCAGCAAGCGAGGAAAGAGCCCGGTGGCTTCCTCCCCTCTGCCCCCCCAGACCTGGGTTGTCCATGTCTGTGGGTGATGCAGTGCTCCTGGCCCTGCGATGCTGCGACTGGAGAGCCAACAGACCTTCTCCTCTTAACCTAGCTGACTCTTCAAACCACATTTTTCTTGATATCTTTTAGTTTTCCTAAAGATGCTTTCTTATATTCTCGTGCATTGTTACCTAGTTTGGTTTTTCTATTTGTGAAAAGGTCTTTTTGTTTGTAACCATCACTTCTGCCCTCCTCGAAAACAAGTCTGCAGCAGACCAGAGACATCTTCTCTCACAAATTCAGAACCTGAAAATCAGCTCCTGCCATCATCCCCCCTCCATCAGGTTTGTCAGTAATGAAAACTGTGAGTTCTTGAGTTCGTTTTTCCTACAGACGCTGTATGAGGAATGACATCTGCATTGCATGCTCGTGTTCGTTGCTATAAATCATGATGTATTTCCAACAAATCAAGAAAATTTTGGTGAAGGAAACTCAGATGTGCAGTGGATTAGTCATGACCTGCACATGGATGTTATTGCCTTTTCCTTGACAGTGCAAGGTGCTATGTGATTCATGGACAGAAAAAAATAATTTAAAACACGGCTGCTATCTCATTTTCTCCTGCTAAATTGTTCAAAGTGTTTTTAATGAAATGCTTTTCACCGTGAAAGAATTATGGACAGGGACAACAATTAGTGTTTCTAAGCTGGTATAATAAACCACTGATTTTGTTAATAGTCTAAGGAAAATACAGACCACCTAACTACAAGCCAAATGGATGATAACAACATTCAAAGGAAAAAAACCTCTCATTATTTTTTATCAACTTTGACAGAATGCCAAAGTGGAGGTTGTTAAAATGGGATGCTATTGTGTGTTCTATTTGTTACTGGAATGAAACTTGGGATACTGAATTTAGCCTTTTGGAAGCTAAAAGTTTTTTCCTAAAATATAGATATAAAATAGGATCAATCAGAGCTTAAAATACCACCCTAAGAAAAAAGAAAAGGGTTTTAATGCAATATGGTCTCAACCCTGCCATGTAGAAGTGAGCCACGGTGATTTTTTAGTGCACACCTTAGTCTGTGAGGAAGTGTGTGGGCAGGGTGGGAATGGGAACTCCCAGCCCTCAACTCCATTAATTTGGGACCGTATCTGGTATCTGTTGTCTTTTTTACAAGACTAAAGAGATAGGGAAGAAATCAAGACATTAAAGCTCACCTTTCTCTGTCTCTGGAGCAAAATTTTACCTTCTTTATGGAAAGTTTTCCGGGACTGGGTTGTGTCAAAGTGATTTCACAGCCCCCTGTCCTGGGTGGCTCAGAAGCAAGTGCTGCAGTGTTAACCTGCTCAGGCTTCTCTGCTGGCAAAGGAAACTTTCCAGTTCTCCGACGGCAGCTAGCAGGATGGCTAAAATAAGGTGAGGCTGTACTGCTCCCAGGTCAGAAACTGGTGGCAGCATTACGAATCATAGAATCGTAGGAAAGGTTGGAAAAGACCTTAAGGATCATC
>NW_010155323.1:0-1869 GCF_000699245.1 Pterocles gutturalis | reverse complement strand
TAACCTACCACCTTCTGGTTGTGTTTGATGGCTCTTCTGATAGCACTGGGCAGTGAGGAATCTTTCCCCTATTCACCTTGTACTTTTCCCTGGGGAATTTTGAAAACTTGTGTGGTATCCTCACTCGGATGTTCAGAATGAAGACTTCTAATCTACGCAATTGTTGTTTATGTGGAGACTGTTCTGTTTTTTTCACCCTCCTGTGTACTTTTTTCCTTCTATGTTCTTTTTGAGATGAGAGGACAAGAACAGCTAATAATATCAGGACGTGTGCTGTGGGTTGATGTAGGGCATGATGATTTTGTTTTCTGTTCACCTCATAATTTCCAGTAGTCAGTTTGTTTTGAGTGTTGATGAGCACTGAGCTGAAATTTTCACAAGTCTGTCTTCATTGACCATAAAGGCTCATTTGTGAGTGGTATAATTGACTTGGAACCTGGTATGTGTAAAAACACATTCGCTGCTTCATCATCATCATCATTACTGTACCACACAGATGATAAAAAAGCAAGTGAAAGTCTATAATGTGAAATCAGAATTACAAGTTTTAGCAGTCAACCCACAGCTCTATTATCAAAAGCTAAACCAGCCAGCAGGCATGCTCACCTTATTGTCTGCCAACTTTTTCAATCATCTGTGAATGTGTAGTGCTGCCCAGGCTTTATTAGCTTGCCAGATGGGACTGCGCTAGTTGCCCCTATCCATTTTGAAAGGGTTTGTTTTCATTTACTCATTTGCTGGCATATTCTCCTTGGCAAATATGTTATGGCAGTTATCTTCTTTTCATATCCAGGAAGCTTGTGTTCTGCTAGTTCACAGCTGTGAACTTTGCCACAGAATGGTGCTCTTGAAGTGTACTATGGTGGCTCAGGTTTGGAGCTGTAGAATTATTTTCGGTTAGGTAGCCTAGTTCTTGCAGTTTGGGATGCTATAGGCGAGTTTCTTGGAGGATGCAGAAAAAATAATAAGAGATGAGTAAAAAACCTAATTTTGTTCTTTAGCTGTGGACTGTTATTTTACTTGCAGAAGTAAGTGCATGTGTATTGTGGTTTACTGATTGAAAATACCGTTCATTGTTCAGGGTAATTATTTTTTTCTTCCCCAAATTTCAATTATTTGTGCAACATAAAATACGGGCTTTTACTTAGATCTTCCTGAAATAATTAAATTATAGTGGCTTCTATCATTGTCTCTAAATGAGGAAATGCTGCAGGGAACCACGTTACTTCTGTGACTTGCACTTAAAGTGCTTTTGTCAGCCGACATGGGAAAGCAGTATCGGATCCTGCCATGTCAGAGACGGTATTAAAATAATTCCTTTGAGTTAGCTTTTTAGCTTCTCTTATTTGTGTGGAACTTATGCCTACCACTTTTCCACGTGTTATGTTTCCTAACTTGTTAAAGGATGTTTTATTTTAAGCAATATCTAGGTAATGTTTTATTTTAAGCAGTATAAAGGTGTTGAAGAAGTGCTCCTTTTGCTTCCTTTTGAATGAGGAGGAAGTAGTTGCATGGGAAGTCTTTCAAAGTTTTTGTTTATTTGTGGTGTAACTTTTTAAATGTTGTTTTTCTATATAAACCATTTACAATCCTCTATTATTCATCGTCTTACTTGATTTTGCAGGAAATGAGTTGATTATCTTTTTGGCTGACCAGAAGGAGCCCTACTTTAAGCCTCGTGTTAAGTTGCAGATGAAGTGAGTATTGATATTCAATGGTGAAACAATGCAAGTGGCCATTTTTCTTGGAAGTGCGTGACTAGAATTGTCTCTGCTGTTGTTATCTGTTCGACTAGGTTGACTCAAGAGATGGAGAGTGGTGTTCTGGTATTCCTGTGTAGAGATCTGTTACTTTCTGAAATGTGTCTTT
>NW_010155322.1:0-1878 GCF_000699245.1 Pterocles gutturalis | reverse complement strand
CAGTTGTATTCTATGATCCTAAAGTTCTTTGCCAACCTAAATGATTCTTTCAATCATAATTTTTAAAACTGAAAAATTTTGCTCACTTTCATGTGGCATGATTAAGACATTTATCTTAAACAGAGACATTAGAAGGCATTTAATGTAGAAATTTTTGAATCATCTACTACATATTTCTACTGCCTAATTTTCAGGAATACAGATATTGGATCTAGTTTATAACCTACTGCTGAAATGAGGTGGAATTACAAAAGCTGGCAACTGGCATGTTAAAGAGACATCACCTCTCTATTTTCTTTAATAGCAATGAGATCAATACAGTTAGAAAAGTCCTTTGGCAAGAATCCCATGATTCTGTATTAGGGAATATAACTTTGCAATGATATTAGGATTAAAGTAACCATAAATATTCCTTTCTTCAAAGTGCTCTGTAAATGCTGGTTATATAATTCCCATTAGAGGCCTGTGAGGCAGGTATTTTTTTTTCCCAGTTTATAGATGGAAGCCATGAAACATTGAAGAAGGAAAAAAAATCCTACTGGTTTTAAGGTCCCCTTTTTCTCCGATATGAGAATGGAGCAGAATCTCTGAGAGGGAATGTCCCACATTTCAAGTCAGGAACACAACTGTTCAAGATAGTTTTTCTATGAGAAACCATTTAATTGGAGGTAAAAACAACCCCAAAACCCTAATTGTTTTTTTTTAATAGAATCTGCACTAATTTTAAAATAATAATTAATATTGGAAATGCATGGGTTGTAATATGCTGGAAATTTGGATTTGGGTAAACAAAAATATATTTGTAGGTGTTCCTTCTTCTCCTCCTTCCCCCACCTCTCTTTTTTCCTTTCCTCTTCTGATTAAAACCATTTCACGAAAAAAAAAATGGTCTTGAGAAGCCAGAAAACCAAAGCCCTGTTAAGATTTCTGATTGTTATTGTAAAGATTTTTCTGTGTCTCATAAGGGATGATACTGTACACTCACAGTGCTGAATGGTTTGTTTCTTTCTGAGAAAAGTCAAAACGTATTTAGGTCACGCTACTGCATTACACACCGCGGCAATGAAGATTGCCCTGGTAGTCGCTGTTCCCATTGCTATGCACTGCCACAGCTGATACTCAGATATTATACGGGCCCTGATCCATAACTGTTGTCGATTGTTATTAGTCCCAGTTGCTTCACAGGGACTTTTCAGTGTGTAAAAATAAGCACTTGGGTTTTTGCAGAATGAGGATCTTCATATGTAACCATATGACCAACTCTTGCCCTGACCTCGTGAAGGAAAATAAACCATACGTAAGCACAGACCTCATTAATATTTTCTTGAGTCCTTTAGCCCTGGTTCAGTCACTGTCACTCATTTGTTATGATTGTGGTAACTATTCAAGAGTTTGCATATTTTTATTTTGCCCAAATGACTCCGTGGGGTCTTGGTTATTTTCTGTTACCTTGACCGCCACAGACGGAATCAGACCCAGATAAAATTATGTAAATGTCAATAAAATAAATTATTCTGTTTTTGCAGATGTTCTTCTTCTGGATTGAATTTGAATGTGCATGCTTGTCTCCATGCATAATGATCCAGAGCTAAAGGATGAAAGTGTTGAAGCAAAGAAAACACATTCTGAATCTTTACTCTAAATTATACACTATACAAAATCAGTCCAAATTGTTCAAACCCTTGGACAATTACAATGTTATTCTACTCACCACGCTGAGTACTGTGTAATTATCATGGTTAGCAGCAGTTTGCTTGCTCTGTGTCCTGAAGGGAGATGCAAGCTTTACTGAACAAAAATAAATGCAGCTGTTGGACCTTATTGTGTTTTCTGACTCAGCAACTGGAAATACCCACAAAACATGAAGTTTTTTTTTTT
>NW_010155321.1:0-1882 GCF_000699245.1 Pterocles gutturalis | reverse complement strand
CCACCCAGCCTCTACTTGTGCTTGGGATTTCTTCTTAAAATTCCTTTATTTTGTGTTACTGACATGCACTTACTTAATGTGTTGGTCTATAGGTTTTTCTACTCCATTCAATATGCATATAAAACCCCACATACTTTGACACATTTAGTCAATTAGATTGAGAGACTACAGTATGTCTGAAGTATGTCAAGATCAGGCTTATAATAGGTTTAATGCACTTTATAATAGGTCTGAAGTTGCTAAGTTGATACAATAGTGCTAGTACTAACATTAAAGAAGACAAGAACACTATCAAATCTTCATCTGCTAAAGAAAAACCATTAAACGCATATCTTAGGATTTCTGCTTTCCAGTCATGTTTTCTGTTTAGTATGTGCAAATCAATATATCCTAGTAGACTCCATTTTTTAGCCAGTTTGCAGTTTACCAACTACATATCTACGCTGCCAAAGTTTACACTTCAGTAATGACGGTAAATAACAAGTGTGCCTTCAACTACAGAACAGTCAAGTGCCTAGAGTCAGAGCGGCAGTACTCCAGAAGCACAGCGGCTTCCAGCGCTGGGGAGGGACACGGGCACCCAGCTACACCACCAATTCCAGCAGCAGCAGGAGCAGTGGGCTGTTTCAAAACAGAGAGGCCTGCCAGGCAACACCCAGCCTCGGGGACCAGCCACCGCTGCTGCAGCCGGATCATGTCACCGGTTCAGACTCTCCCACACTGCTATATAAACTCAGGCCCATCGTGATGTAGCTGAAGGTTAAAATTAATTTTAGGTTGTGTTTAAGTTGTGCCCTAGCACCAGCTGCATTAGTGATCAACCACAGCTTCCTCACGTTAGCTTCTCATATCATCAGCTTTTGCTCTCACATTCTCATTCCATCCATTTGAATTTTTTCTTTTAAATCTGCTTAGGATTTTTACTGGGTTTATGACCGCTATCACAAAGAGCATCCTTAAAAAGAGGATTGTTTACTTTTGCCCATTCCCCAGTGGGTCTTCAGAGAATACAAACAATAAATGTCACCTTTGTCCACTATTTATATCCAGGGAAAAAAAGACAAAAAAAATAACCAAGCTAGAAAACCAGCATTTTACAATCTTTTTCCTTGGACATTACTAAATACAGTGGCAATTAGACCCTATATATCTTAGTAACACAATAACGTTTTGTGTGAGTTTTCACTGAAATACTTAAGTGTTGTGCTCAGCCAGCCACTCTCCCCTAAACTCCAAATTTATCACTCTTCAATGCTGCATTTTTCATTAACACAACATTTAAAAAGAGCCTGCTGTTAAAACTATAGAGCTGCTGACCAAACATGGGTTTTAAACTCCATCTAACTTAGCATATAACAGGCATCCCTAACACCTTTAGTACCTCCAGCACCGATCTCTTAAACAAGCATCTATACCTACGCTTGTTTTAATGAAGAGAGGAGCAACTGCCAACCTGATTACTAAAAGTCATCGTATTTTAAGAATTAAAGGGTTTATGAACCAAGTGACAGCTATGCATAACACGATGCCTGGACACTGGCAGCAGAGACAAGCATGGAGATGCCTGTGAGTCCCCGTGGGACACAGCCCAGCCAGGGGCCACCTCAGGGGACCCCGAGCTGTCACCGGTGGTGACGCAGGAGCCCATGGGACATTTGGACGGCTCTGTCACACGTACGGTGGTTACGCTTCAACCACAATGCTGAGATTCTGGAGATGAGGGGCGGCATCCTAACGAGGTCACCTCTTTGCCACAATTAACGTCAGGCGACCTCAAGACGAGCGAGGCCAGCACACACCGACCACCCGGCTCAGCTGAGGAGCAGCTGATCGGCCCGGCGCCCCGCAGACAGGAACCACCTCCGGGGAGAGAAAGCTGCAC
>NW_010155320.1:0-1876 GCF_000699245.1 Pterocles gutturalis | reverse complement strand
TATGATTCTTCGATTCTATGACCTCTGTGCCCATCGCACTCTGAATGCCATTCATTGAAGCCCTGGATCCCTCTTCTGACCTCAGCCGGTGAGCAAGGCTGGACATGAGCCCCAGCTTTTCACAGCGCTCCTGCCAAGCATGCTTTCCTTGCTAAATAAAGACATGACCTGTTTCACTGGCTTCCATGAGAGCAGCTTATTGGAAAAAGCTGGATTAACATAATTTGGTGTGCACAGGGATTTACAGGCATTGAGAAAGAAGATGCTCTTACTGCAGCTCCTTTACAAACACCATTTCTCTTTACTAACTGTGTGGATCACATGAGTACACAGGGCTACAGATGAGATGAGAACCCCACAGCTGACATGTTCTTTATGGTCTGCCTAACAAAAGACTTCTCCAGGTCTGTTCTCAACCTACAGCCTCAGGGAGGAGACACTGAAGAGATGGAGGGATGTGCCCAAGATCCCCAGGGAGTGAGTGCTTCAGGCAGAAATCTCTAGTGCCTCAGTTCCCTCTCCTCTCTATTTTTCCCTGTGAAATTCCCCGAAAAGCAGAAGAAATGCAGACGTTGAGATGAAAGGGATGACGAGGACCACGCGCTTGCCCTGGTCACTTCATGGTGTAGCCTTCTAACTCACTCTGTGGTTACTTCATCTTTCCTTCCTGGGAGAAGCTGATTTATCTTTATTATCCTCCTCTGTTGTCACTGTCATTAAATTTTGTTGAGCCAAGAGACTCCACTGTGTGCTTTAGTAATTCGATCAGAAAGGAGGGGAAGCGGAGCTGAGGTAATAGGCAGCGTGAAAGAGGTCAGGAGAAGCAGCCGTGGCACATTAAGGGAAATACAGATCCGGGCTCGCTTGGAAATGGTAATCATACAGAGCGTGCCTGAGCAACTGGCAGCAATAATCTAGAGCAACAGCGACCCAGAGCCCTGTTTCTTCCTCTCTTTTTTGTTTCCCTTAGCTGTAGTTTCATCTCCCTAAGACCTGAGCTGTAGCTGCATCTCCCCAAAACCCAATCTCGCAGGGATGTCACATCCCTAGCTCCTTTCTCTGGTTTTAGTCTGACTTTACCAATGCAAACCAGCTGCTGGAATTAGCAAAGGAAGAGCTCAGGCGCTGCTCTTCCCAACTCGCTGCTTTACATGCGCCTCAGCGTGAATTTGTAGGTTGTTTCGTTTAAGCATCAGCCATTGAACAAGCCCACTGGCAAAGTAATCATTTATCTGCACTATTTTATTTATATGGCAAGAATCCCCTGCTGAGAGAAGAATCCCGCTGTGTTGTGCCCTGCTGCAGACAAGTAGTAAAAGACATTTTGGTCCAAGTCTAAATGGACAAGAGTGGCAGAAAACGCAGGGAGAAAGGAGCTTCAAGGCATTGGAGATGAAATTCATTGATCTCCTAGAGATCAGAATAACTAAAAGAAAAAAATAGAAATTATTTACCTTGGGGGTCAGCAGCAAAACCCTGTTTCTTAAAGCCTAGGTTGCTGATGGATTTGTATTTGCACAGCATCTCCTGCCCCTGTGTGTAAATCACGCACCCATGAGTCATCCCACTGAGGACCCTGGGACCTTTCCCATGACCAAGTCCCAACATGAAGCAGGAATTTTCACACCAATATTGCAACAGCATTGTCAGCAATGATGTGGGTAGGGCTTTGTGAAGAGTGCAAAAAGCCACCTTTAGCTACCACCACGTGGGTCAGAACCTTGCAGCTTGAACCATGTAACACGGAGCAAAGTGTTATGCAGGTAACCTTAGCTCCTCAACAGCTGAAACAAGCTGGGAAGATAACCCTGAATGTCACTTTTTTGGTATTTCTAAGACACATCCTCAAGAGAGAGACACAAATTCACTTTTTTTT
>NW_010155319.1:0-1887 GCF_000699245.1 Pterocles gutturalis | reverse complement strand
TTTGGGACAGAAAGTGGCTTTTTTGGGCTGGTTGGGGCTGTTTACTCTGCCCAGCCCCATCTGTGGGACTCTGGGTGACGTTGCAGAGCTGGGCTTAGCAGGGCAAGGTCTAGAGACGCAGGCTGGGGAAGGGGCTTGGCGGCACAGCTTAAACGGAGCGAGATCAGAGCTGGGCTCCCGTCCAAGGTTGAGGGCAAGGCGTGACTCTGAATTTCCCAAGCTACCCAAGCCTCCTGGGTGTGCGGCTTCGCAGCCTCCCGTGATCAGATTCCCATGATGGATTCCCAGCAGCAGAGCTTCCCGAAAGGGCCCAAATCCCATCTGCTGAGCAGCCTCCCGCTCCGGCTATTTGCAGTATTTGGATTTCTGAAGAAAGGAGGAATTTCTCCCTCCTTTGAGGCTCCTGTTTCTCTCCTCCCTGGGGAATCTCCCTTCCCCCTACAGCGATGCAAGTCTGAGGCTCTTCCCACCATCCTTCTGCCCCAAAAACCTGCTGGGAAACCATCCTGGTGCCATCAGGTGCAATCAGACCCCTGCTTTCCCTTTCCGTGGGGCATTTATAGGGTTGGTTGGGATGTGATTTGTACAATTTAGGATACAACATATTTCTTTCCCTCCTCTACTCCCTAAACAGTTCCTGAAAGCTCCAGAGCATCCCAGTTTGTGGTTGCATGTCTAAAGGGTCTTCATTAATATTTCTTTCCCTCCTTCTTCTCTCCCACTTTTGCTTTATAGGGGAATAGTGTCATCGATGAGGATTTGTGGACTTTGCTTTACAAAGGGAAAGGGACGCTGAGTGCTTTCAGCCCCAAAAGCTGAGCCCTTGAGCATCATTTTCCCCTCTCATCCACTTTCCCAGCCCTGAGATGGGACAGGTCTCATCACCATGGGGACAGTGTCCCTCTCCCTCCTTTACAGTAAAACACATCTATCATCTGCCTGCCCCATTCATTTTCCTCTCGCCGCTCCCTGTTTTATTCCCCCCCAATTCAAGCGCCGTGGAAAGCCCTCCTTGCGTGGATTGGGTTTGCAAGGAGGCGACGTCAGGCTTGGAGGGAGATGTCGGATGGCCCGGAGTCAGAAGAAAACCGCACGCATCCATTTTCCTGTCAACCCAGCTTTAAACAAGCCCGATGTGAGTAAACATGGAAGCGCAGATCGCAAAGGCTGTACAAACACTCCCGCCCGACCCCAATCAGACGCAGCAGATGGTCGTGTTTAGCAAGGCAGGGATGCACCAAAGAGGGTAAAATTAAAAATTTCCTTCTGCAACGGGAGAGGAGGGAAAGGTGATGGGGCTGCCGGAGCCTGGAGCATCCCCAAAACCCCTGCACATGCCTGGGACCTCCCGTTTGGTCCCAGTATGGAGCTCAAATCATCTATGGGATGTGCTGGGGTGGATATCACCTTGGTGGGGCAAATGGGTTTGTGATGGTTGTCGGATTCCTCGAGGAGGATTTCTTAATCCAGCAAAGCAGCGGTCCCAACGCAGCGGGAGGTTTTTCATTATGGGCTCTGAGGAGTTCGGGGATGGAAGATAAGGGGGAAAGCACACAAATCCGCTGCTCCCGGAAAGAAAAATCCAAAAAGTCTCTTTGGTGAGATGGGAAAATGCCTTGGAAATACTGGCTGCATCCCGACGCGAACTCAGGGAGCCCAAACCCACGATGGGGGTGACCCAATGTGGGCTACGAGCAGCTGCCGGTGATGCTTTAGCAAAAAAAATCCAACAGAAAGTGGGGAAAGGGGAAACCCCACACCTGCAACGACACCTCTCCTCCTGTTTCCTCATTTTGCCACCAACCTGATATTTTTTTTCCATTTGGGAAAAACCAAAGAGTTATTTCTTTTGTACAGCAGGATTGATTTTTTTATTATTATTTTTTT
>NW_010155318.1:0-1852 GCF_000699245.1 Pterocles gutturalis | reverse complement strand
CCCCAGCCAAGGGCAAACCCATCACATTTCCCCATCCATGCTTGCCACTTTTAATAATTATAAACCACATCCTTTTGCAGGAGTTGTGTCTGCCAAGTTTTTCTCTGTAAGAGTGTACACACTCTACCACATTCGCTGAACATCATTGTCCAACACTTAATGAGCTTAGATCCATTTTGGGATACCTTATCACTGATTGTGCAAGATCTGCTATTACTACTACTTTTATTACCGTTTAAGTTACCACAAGGGGTACCCTTGGAGTACTCTACAGCTATGTAACCACAAAAGTTTAGCAGTCAGCACAAACTCAGCTTGATCAACTTTTGGAAAATTCCTTGAGTATGTATCCTTCCACTCACTTTTTCACATAGACCCATATTTTTAGGCACATTCCCATGTCCTATCCACTGGACTAAACCACCCATCGTAGCTATAGCAAACAGTGTAAAGAGGGATCTAAGAGAGAAGTAGAAGCTACTGCAGTACAAAACATAAATGAGTAAGACTGCTGTCAAAGAAATAGAGTAGGAAGTCTAATAGAAGCCCTATCGTAGTGCTGAGACATACTCTGAGCAAGCTTGTGTATATAGCATTAGTAACCAGACATTGATTTGTGTAGTGTCATAACAGAGTCTAGTTTTTAAGAGTGGAATGATTTCATATACCTTAATCTATAAATGATATTTGTGTTAGAAAAGGAAGGTAATTGTTTTCTTTTGGCACAATTTGTCAAAAGATATTAGAAGATGGTACATTTTCAACTGCTGATACCAGTCATTTAAATTTTATATGTGAAATTTACATCTGGTAGGCCGTATAAGTTCAAAGTGTCTGCCTTTAAAATACCCAAGAAATCACATTTACAATAATATTATTTTTCAAGGTGTAAATGACTTGATAATTTATTTATTACAGAAAATGCTTTTGTATTTGAGAAATTGTGCTACATATCCATACTGGCATTTTGCAGGTGCTGTACAGATGTTACCTGTTGCTCATGAACTGCAAATTTTTGGCTTAATGTACCATCAGTGAAAAACTGGAAAGAAAATATAATGCAAATTGTCACAGTGTTTTACTATATTACATCGTGCCATGCTTTGATACTGTACTTAAAATTATTATTAAAATAGTAAAATGTTGCCCAGTAAGATATGAAGCAATGCTTAATCAGATGTATAATTTTTTCCATCACTTATTTAACTCGAAATATCAACCAAATTCCTAGAAGAGTTCATTCTTCTATGTAGTCTTTTATTTCTTATTTCATTTTCATGTTTTGTTGATACAATTGTTTGGTACAGATAAATTATATCTACCTTTCTAATACCCAGGTACATACATCCTACAGTTTAGCAATTTGATGTGATTTCAATGTATATCATAGAATACTTGTAGTTGTAAGGCAGCTCTACTGACCACCTACTCCAAACGCCCTGCTCAAGCAGGCTCTGCTACAGCAGGTTGCTCAGGACTACACCCAGACAGGTTTGGATTATCTCGAAGGAGGGAGACTCTGCAACATCCCTGGGAAACTTGTTCCAGTGTTTGAATACCTTCACAGTAAAGAAGTGCTTCCTGATGTTCAGAGAGAACGTCCTGTGCTTCAGTTTGTCCTGTCATGAGGCACCACTGAGAATAGCCTGCTGGTTCTGTCCTCTTTACTCCTCACAGCTGGTATTTATACACATTAATAAGATCCTTCTGAGCCATCTCTTGTCTAGGCTAAACACCCCCAGCTCTTTCCTCATATGTGAAGTACTCCAATACCTTAATCATCTTTGTGGCCTTCTGTTGGACTCTACCCAGTTGCTCTGTACCTCTTTTGTACTGAGGAGCCCAGAACTGG
>NW_010155317.1:0-1809 GCF_000699245.1 Pterocles gutturalis | reverse complement strand
AAAAGAAAATTTGGGCTCTTTACAACGTATGTCTATTTTTTCCTTCCTGCAATGGTAATTTTCAGTAAAGACATTGAAACCAGATGAGCTTAGCAAGTCAATTTCTAATTATTGAATGATTATATCTCTTGCTTCTTCACTTTATTTCTTTTTTCCACTTCTGTTCTGTTTTTTTAATTACCCTTTAGCAGCTGCATTTACTGGGCACCTCAAATTCCAAACAAATCACAGTGAAGAAGAGACTGTAGAAATGTCACCAAGCTTTAGCCTGCGGCATCGAGTTCCCCAGTTGCCTCTCCCATACTTCACCACTTTCCTCATACAGACAATCAAGAAAAGGAGGAGGAGGAGCACTGCAGCTCTTGACTGGTACAAACCGACAGCAGATGAGGAGCATTGACTCGTGTTCATGCTTTGATGTTTATGGTTTCGGTCATATGCACAAAGTTTAGACCCATCAAAGGGAGGTTCATAAGCTGAGCTGTCAGACTAACTCAAGTGAAAGGAAGCGTCTGTCTGAATGACTTTAGATCTCTGGAAGAATTCCACAGGACTGCCTCTGCTTTTGTAACTACAAGCCCACAGGGCAAAGGATCCTGCACCCATCTGAACATCAAGAAAAGACAGCTTGCCATTTCGACCCTGGTTGTTCTATCCTCATTGGCAGGCTCTCTTACATTTTACGTCCATAGGAAAAGAGGTTAATGACACTGGAAAAATAAAAAACCCTGCATATTATTATACTAAGTGTAGGAGCCTTAATTCTTACACAGGGAATACATTTTTTCACATTATGAATAACTTCATATGTGTCATGCAGCCCTACTTGGGAGAACAGTCCGCTTATTTTTCTAAGAGTAAGAAGGACAGAAAAACCTCTTTTCTCATGACATGTTCCCAACTTCCAAACATGAGAAAGTCTGTAGATGTTCAGGAGATAGATTATGTATTAAAAAAATTAGCTAACTAGATTCATTAAAATTTTTAAGGGTAAAGTATCTTCCCCTTTCACAACATTGCACAGAATCTATATACTTAGACTGCATATTTTGTAAAGACTCTATTTAAGTAATAATTCTGTAGGTTAGGAGTTTTCCTCATTGTATTCTTCTTGTACGTACAATTTTAAATGTCCTATTTTTCCATGCAGCCACAAAACAGTACCCAGGGCTCACTAACTTAGAAGCGATTGCCTTCCCAGCCCTCTTTCTGCTCAAGACTGAGGTCTCATGTGAAAGGCTGACAGATGCGCTTCCCTACCCTGTCAAAATGAGCCCTAAATTTTCAAGTAAAAGCAAGCAGAAACTGCTATCTCACTCTTTTCAGCCTAAGTGGGTCATCTCAGTGAATGGTTCACTGTGCAATATTGCTTCTCCGTGACAGAGGCTCATCCCTTTCTTATTGTCTGAAACCCTGCTGTGCCGCAGCGCTCAGGCACGCTACTGCAATCACGGGTAAACTGAACAGACACGCTGAGTGATCCTTTTAGGATATGGTGACAAGTAGGGTAAAATGGACCTAAAAAAACCCGCTTCTTTCAAAAAACACAAAAAGCACCAGCTACAGTATCTCACAGAAACAAAAAATGATGTACCTTAACATGTGTGACTGGCACCTTTTAAAGGGCTTGTTATCCTAATTTAGACATATTCAGCTGTGCCTCCTTGTACATACTCAGTCTTTATGCAGCAATGGTGCTTTGCTCAAGACATGTTTGAGACTGGTATATTATCTTTATCTTCACGTTCAAAATCAACAGTACGGAACCAAATTTTATTAATTTTCACCAGTTTTAGCAAAAAAAAAAAA
>NW_010155316.1:0-1876 GCF_000699245.1 Pterocles gutturalis | reverse complement strand
TTTTTTTTTTTTTTTTTTTACAACATGGCTGTATTTTGTTGTAATTCAACTAGAATGGTAGTTTGTCAAGTACCATAGCCTCATCCCTTTGATAAATACCTAATTGTTCTACTAAGCTCTACTATAGTTATTTATGAGACAAGAGTCTGCAAAGTACAACTATTTTTGATCACAACGATTAGATTTTTACTGCTTATGGACCAAATTTTCCTAGGAGGTACAGAGGGGGAAAATTCACTTACAGACAAGGTATATCAAATGGCATTAGTTCAGAACCTTACCTAGCATATTTATCTTTTATTGGATTAGCTTTGTCACTTCCTTTCAACATACATTATCATTTTTACCAGTTACAGGTTTACAATTTCTGGTTCCCTTCCTGGGCCCCAGGCCATTCCCAGCAGCTGCTTAGGATGGGATGGGCAGTCACCAATACTCATAAGTTATGGACGTGTCGTTTCCATAAACCGTGGTAGCCATTGCTTCAATATAAAAACTATTTAAGGTGTTTTCACCACAAGAAAGGACTTGCAAGGTTAAATTAAATGTTAAACCTTTTTAATTACTAAATTTTACAATTTCCACATAATCTACTTACTTCTCAGGAAATTGCAAGACACACCAAAATGAGACTAGAAAATGCATCATTTTGAGATAATTTTCCAGTCATTTATACCCATGAAATCCCAGTTAACAGGACTGTGTCTGTAAAGGATCAGTACAAATGTGAAAGGAACCAGGTCCTTTCTTTTAAGTGAACTGTCTGTCCAGCTAAACCAGTCTTACCTTTCCTTGTGAGTATAAATATTGCACAGATTGCTCAGGTAATTGAAACCAGAATAAAAAACTTGTTTTGTGTGCAGTTACAGTTCAGCTAAGACTTCAGCATTGCAGTCATATTTTTCCTGCCCTTTGGTCGTCCTTATTTATCTGTAAAGAATGAAAACTTGCAGGCCACATATGAACAGAGACCAAGCCAGAGTGTTATTTTGGATTGGTTATATGGCTCTTTTCTAATACCATCCCTTAATTTACATAATTTTAGCTCCTCTTTTTCAGGCCACCAGCATTCAGAGCCTAATAATGTGTGAAATAGGAGTTACAAATGTCATTAATAGGCAGTTTAGTCAGAAACCTTTTAGGGAACACATTTAATTACTCCTAGGAAAAAAAGAAACCAGTCTGCCTAATATTTCCTCCCTGTCCAAACGAATAGCATGGGATAATTAGACTAAATATCTTTCCCTCTTGTAATCGCTCTGATTTATGGACTTTGCTGTTTATGTACTTTCTGTGATGACAGAAAACTAGAACACAGCAAATATGACTTAAAATACATTTTTTTAATAATTTGCATTCAAAAAGTTTCCTCAGCCTTTGATACCTTCCATTTGGAAGCCTCCAAATTCAAACAAATTTTCCCCTTCAGACTCACACAGTTCGGTTGGTGGGGAGACGGAGTTGTGTCTTCACACACGCAGAGTTACAGAGCTTTCAACACTTCCCAAATCTTAATGCCAGCCTTGAGAAGCACCCACAAAGGAGGACAGTTCGGGGAGGGAGGAGCTGGCTCTGCCCCTAGCACAGAGTGGGCGCTGCAGGGCTGGGCGCCATGACCTTGACCTCCCTTCCTGCCTTGGAGGGGCCGGGGAGGTAGTTCAGCCCTCCCAGAAAACTCAGAGCTCATTATGGGCCTCCATCTGCCTCTTGGTGTGAAAATTCAGGGAGCATTTTTTATATATATCACCAGTACCTGCTTCGGGTGTGGGCGCGATGTGAGGAGAGGTGGGGACTGCCCCTGCTGGTCACAGCCGGTTCCAGCCGCCCCACCTCAGGGCACAGCCCAGCGCCTCAGCCTCGCGGCAGGCACCTCAGG
>NW_010155315.1:0-1765 GCF_000699245.1 Pterocles gutturalis | reverse complement strand
AAAAAAGCGTAAGTAGGGATTGCAAAAGGGCCTGTGAGTATGGGGCATTTAATTTCCTTCTCACTTCCCAGTCCTTCCATAACCCTCTTCAGAAAGGAAACAGACAATTTCACTTCAGAAATGTTTGAAAGACAGAGAGATATTGCGAAGCTGTGCCAGGCATTTGTTAACACTCAATTTCTGTGTCAGAGAATTAGGAGGTGAGGTGTAAGGAGTGAGCCTTACAGTCACAGCAAGAGAACTTTGCAGGTTTTATTTCTCGAAAGAGAAAAGATTAATGGTCATGAGCACCATTCCTTTCTGGAGGCAAGTCTGAAAAATAAAGTGTATTCTCATATATCTAACTATGTTCTCACTCTAGAGAGAAGACCATAACTAATGTTTTCCATGAGGCCATAAAGACACAATGCCTGAAATAGGCAGGCACCTTCTAAAAAGCATTATAGAGTAGGCATATGGAAAGATTGGCTCTATTCCACATTCCACTTCTAACACAGAGCTCATTTAACTCTCTTATAATCGTACTACATTAAATTGTCCTGTAAAAAGTTTGCAATCAGTATCTTCATGCAAAAGCAGGTTTAGTGAAAGGAAGCTACAAGTCAAAAATATTCATCTGCCTCTCCTCATTAATCATAATGTGGTTTAGATGCTCTGGCTATAAGCATGTTTAATGAAACAATATTAGCAATTGTGAATTATCTGGTTTTAATAAATTTTGTAAATTTTACATTTAAAAAATGGACAACAGGTGTGCTCATCAAAAAAGGACATTTTTCGCTATGTAAAGCTTTAAGCTGTATTGTCATGTCAAGGACCAACAATACTTCATCTTGATACTAATCATCAATCTTATGTTACTAACTATATTAAAGGAAAAATATTTTTAAGTCTTCTACCTTAATCACAAATTTATAGAATTGCTACGTAAGGATTCACCATAATCTTTCCTTCATTTACTATGACCAACATTTTGTACAAGCACAAAGTAATGATTTCACTTCTACAGCATCTTACCTAAGGATCTCAAAAAGTTAAAAATTGTCAGATAATTAATTCTAACAAGATTCCCATAATTCAGCAAA
Organism: Pterocles gutturalis; assembly: GCF_000699245.1. Taxonomy (NCBI): domain Eukaryota; kingdom Metazoa; phylum Chordata; class Aves; order Pterocliformes; family Pteroclidae; genus Pterocles; species Pterocles gutturalis. Next base: position 680 of record NW_010155315.1, on the reverse strand, counting down.
GGTTATATAAGCATCACTTCAGCCACCAGCAAAATGCCTTATCCTTTCATGTGAAATGCAATAGATGACTGAAAGATCCCAGTAGAATAACATTTCAGGTTTCTTCTACCATGCACTCAGCAGCCACTTATGCAGTTTTTATATTGTTCAGGACCATACAAAGTCAGATATTAAATGACTTCAGAGAACACATGTTTATGTAGATGGGGTCAAGAAACACACATGATTCTCTACAGAAGGCATAGACTTTAAAAGGCAAAAATTTTGAATTAATATAGACTACACGTTTGGCCAGATGTTCTTTTCATGTTAGCAAAATGAATTAGCCATAGTGTTTGTTACTTTTACATTCTGGGACCCCTTAGTACAATTATTGCACTACCAATTTAATTGTTACATCATCAGCTTGCAAATGCTAGCTTAAATTGCTAGCACATGGCAATATCTGTAGCATTATAAAAGACATGGTAAGCCACATGCTTCCAGCAAGTACTTAAAAAAAAAGTTCACTAAGCAAACATTTGGCACAACTAATTACAGAATCAACTACACAAAATACAGGAGCACAACAGATTACATTCTTGAACCATTCTTATTCTCATTGGGTAAAAAACCCAACACAGAAATATGGTCAACAAGCCATCCTGTTTCTGTAAAAAACATTAAAGCACTAGGGAAAG
>NW_010155314.1:0-1841 GCF_000699245.1 Pterocles gutturalis | reverse complement strand
ACTACTGAATAGCAAGAGATAATTAGCTGAGGGTGTTTCAGCTCTCTTAGAGCTGAAGACACCGAATTGTGAAAAGTAGGAATTACAATTAAATCTGATCCAGATGTTGGACTGTCTGATGTTACCCTTTAATTAAAACATTTATTAAAAAGCTAGCAAAGGGCTACGATGACATATTATCTTAGAGCATGTCTCATTAATGAACTTAGCCTTCCTGGTTATGTGCCAGATGATTTTAAAGGGGAGGATGAAGAATGTATACCGTAAAAGAGTTCTTTTCAGATGCCATTTCTCAGAGTTAATCATTTGACGGCTGAGAACTAGTACAATAATAACAATAAGCATCCAGTCCTGTAGAAAAATTAATTTTCATATTTTTATTTCCTATTACTAGGGTAAATTACAATATTTAAAATGAAATTACCTCTTTTTTAGAGGAGTAGAGTGGAAAAAGAAAGCCATGAATGATAGGGAATAGGATATGTAAGAAGTCAGCTACAAAGAAGGAGGACACAGGTTGTTTGTCCAGGTGTTGTATGTCTTTGTATATATGATTACACTGAGTTTCCCTCTTAAACAATACAAACAATAAAAAAAACAAAAGAAAATCTGTGTGAGGATCTGTATACAACATTAATAACTTTACTGCAGAAAAAAACCTATCATATATGTTTCTATGAATGGTAGAAGATCAGACAATCAGAGATATGAGCAAAGGAAACGTTATTTATTCCTAGCACCTGAAAAATTGCTTTCTAAGTGCATTCCTGACCACTTTCAGACATTAATTTTTAAATTTCCATGTGCTATTCTGTGCCTTTCCATGATTTCTCCTGGCAGACTGCAGTATACCTGTCACTGTGCTTCCCAGTTAATGCAGCACTCGGGTCCAAGTGGGATGCAGTGAAGCCTGGCTCTTAGCAGTTTGGCTCAAATAATTCAGTGTGGATTGAACACGTGGCACTGACCCAACAAATGCCTTAATTCCCCTTTCAGTGAGATTACTGCAGGAATCTGAAAAGATGACAGCAGCGAGCACCAGGTAGTAAGACGGCACAGTTCTCAAAAGTAACCGGTGTTCATTGGACATTTAATTTTGTCAGTGAATAAATTAAGACCTTATAATAAAGTTAAATATTGAACACCTTAAATTTCTTCAATCAAGAAGACCTCAATATATATTATTTAAGTTTATTAAACTTAAGGTCTTCAATATTCAATAATCTTTTGGAAATCCAGATTCATATATCATTTACTTTGGTGTAAATTAGGAATAAATTATTGAAATCTGTGATGAACAGGTTTCTCCTAACAAGGCTGTGACCCTACACATGATATTGTGTTAGTCTGAGAATTCGTATTGATTCCTATTGAATGCCATCTAGGGAACTGTTAACTGTGTCTCTTGCAGGACATAAATATTAATTGGATTAAATGCATTTCGGCATATGAGGCTTGGTGAGACCAAGTCATCCATCACACAGTGAAAGGATCCGAACAAGGGTGTTATTGGTCAAGAAGAGAACCTTGAAGGTGAATAACTTACTGTATATCAAGGGTTTGCAATTTCACTATTTCCACATGCTAAGTCTGGAAACTTTCTGTAATTCAATGGAGATGATGGAGTCAACTTTTAAAGCTGGCACAAATCCTATTATATCATCCTGAGATTTCATGATCCATTCCTTTGAACACAGAGTGTTTCTTCAAATGAACAAACAAGCCCAGAAAAAGATCTCACCTTCTATTCAGAAAATACAAACCTAACAAAGCCTAATCTTTCTAGCATTTAGATATTTTAATGGTGTCAAGGGAAGTGTGTGTGTGTGTGTGTGTGTGTG
>NW_010155313.1:0-1857 GCF_000699245.1 Pterocles gutturalis | reverse complement strand
CTATCCCAGCTGGACCCAGGACACCACTGCATGAAAGACTCCATGTACGGTAGAGGACTAAATCATGTATGAATAAGGAGGCTGACATCTACATGCCCTGGGCTACTGCATAGGGACCTACAAGTGCCAGGAGGTGTGTGGTGCACAAAGAGCTATACGTGGGCCAAAGTCCCACCTGCTGCTTCTCCTGCAAACACCTCAGCTCTTGTCCTGTGCTTTTGCTCAGGTTCTCCCTCAATTGACAATTTTGCTGGCTGTCAAACAGTGCAATTTTGACAAGCTGTCCAGGTGGTCCATGGCCAGAACTGAGTCAGTGGACTCATGGCATCAGCCTTTGCCACTTCAGACCACACAGTAACCGACAGCACTGCAAGTTGTGACCTTCTGCCCCAATTCACCGCAAGAGGAGCCTGAAATAGATGTTTCCCTGATATCCTTTGGCACAGGGGCACCAAGTCTGGGGAATCCTGTGTTTATTTCAGATTCTGGTGGGAATGTGGTGTAATCATTTTCCCCATCCTCTTTTCACCACGGCTTCCTCTCATCTGCCTGGTGCTACCAACTCACCTGCTTTCACTCACATGTTTACCCTCTTTTGTCCTAACATCTCCCTGCTGTTCTTCACATCTCCGCCAAGTGATGCTCACCCCTTGCGTACCCCACCCAGGGCGTGCTGGTGGGGTAGGCAGTCGTTGGGGCATATGGATGTATCTGGGCTGTAAGAGGGAACAGGGAAAGCAGACCAGTAGCATGGGCTCTGGCTCATGGTTAGGTGGTTTAGGGATAGGAGGTCATTGCTGATGGCTTATGTATTTAGATTGAGAGAGACGCCAGGATGGGTTTGCAAAAGAAATTTCTGATTTCTTCCCACCCAGCCATTAACTATAACCCTACAGGAGCCCTATATTTTGTGAGTCAAATGAGCCGAGGCTCAGTCTTATCAGGCATGATATAAACAACTTTCTGCTTAAGAAATAAAGAACTTAACTTGCTCTGAAAGCAGGGAGTTCAATAAACCATACATTGATCTGAGAAGAAAATCATTAACTCCAGGAAAAGAGGAGGTATATTTTTCTGAACTGTAGTTAGTTCCATAACCACTGAAGGTCTGTCTGCTTAGGTAAATTGACTTCCAGTGACCCAAAATCGCAGAGAAGATGGGGTCTGGTCAATAGTTTAACAAATAGTTTCAAGGAATACAGGCATTGTTGACCCAGCCACAACCAGACAAAGGTCATTGTGAAAAATGTCAGTAAAACCCAGGATGAAATAGTCCAGGTTAAGGATGAATCATCAAGAGTTAATGACAGAAATGACATTTATTTTTAAGATTACTCAATAGGAAAGCACTGACTTGCATTTGGTTTGAATTTTGAGTGGTTTAACTTACCTTTCACTTATTTTGAGCTGAAAATGTGTCTAGTTTAGAGTGTTTATCCTGCAGAATCTGTGACACATTATCCATTGTAAATCATACATGGCTCACACAGGCATAATAACTACCAGAGCATGCAAACCATCACAGCCCCTATGCATTTTCCTCTGAAATGCATCCCAGGAATCATGCACATTTATGAAACACTTAGAGGCATGTGCATCTCAGACCAGTGCTGCATTTCCAGCTTTTCTCTTCAGTGGCAGCATAGATGGCAGTGACACCCACTATGCTTCCCTGACCATTTCCAGAATCTTGGTTTTGTTTGCTACACTTTTGCTGAACTTCATTGTTCAGGCTGAAACTTTTCATGGCAGGGCAGCAAGAACCTTGCAGCTGCTCTTGTTTTCATGTCATCCCTTCAATGTATGTTGCTGTCTGCTATAAGGAAGATAGGGTCCACCCTTTATATATATATATAA
>NW_010155312.1:0-1822 GCF_000699245.1 Pterocles gutturalis | reverse complement strand
CTAAAAAATAAACCTTGTTGCTTTCACGTCGCCAGCTCCCTGTTTCTTCATGAACCCATAAAAAGTCGCAGAAGCAACCAGTGTCTTCACGTGCGCGTCCCTGACTGTTGTAGGAAACAGCGTTGTGTAGGAGACACCCTCCGGGATGGGATCCATCCTGTGCTCGACGGGAGGGTGGAATAGCTCCCAGTGTCCCTGCTCGGATAGTCCCTGGGAGGAAACTTCTCTGTACTTTGTGTTTGGCAGGTGTTTGAGTCCTGGTGTGCGTGAGCAGGCTTTCCTTAACTGCTCGATCACATTTCTTACCCACTGGTCCCGTTGGTAGCCAAATAGCTGTTTGCTTGCCACTTGGAAAGGGGGCTTTTGGCAGCTGGTTTTTGAGTAATTCGTGTCCTTTCATGGGTGTCACTCCACACAGTATCGAGATGCGTTTCTGTCACTGCTGAATTTGGGAGGATTCCTAGATGAGGTTCTGTGACCCTTTTTTTTCAGATAATCTCTTTTTTTATTTAAGTGAGCTACTGAGCAGTGAGAGAACCTGGACCAAGTGCCTCTGAAGGAATAGGAGTTGAGTGCGTCGCAGGAGAAGTGTCAGTGTTGAGCCTTGGAATACAGTTAATGTGCACGTGAGCGTTTGGATGCCCGGGTTCACCCCTGCACGTGTGACATCCTCCCCTGAGGGCTGAGCATGTCCTCAGATGCCTGTGTTGAGCGCTTGTCGTCATGGTGAAATCATTTCCCACCTTTAGGTGTCAGTGACCGGCAGCTTGTCTCAGACACGCAGCAGCTGCTGATTCAGCGCACAGCGAAAGCACTTTTCCAGCTAGTTTGAAGATTTAGAGACTGCCTGTTTGGGGACTAGAAGATCATAGATTTCCTATACTTCTCTCTGGGAATCAAATGAATCAGCACTTCCCCTTTCTTCTGCTCACCCTTCTGCATAGGAAACAAATCAGTTCCCCGTGAGCCGCTCTGTTTCCTGCTGCAGGCTCACCGCAGAGGGTCTTGGAGAGGTACAGTGAGAGGACGTTAATCACAGGTTGCCACAAGGATGTGTTTGTTGCCTGCTGCTTTGTGGGGAGCTATTTTGGGGAAGCTACACGCGTGCGTGGGACTCATTGGGTTTTTTTTCTCCCCACCCCAATACGCTGTGAGCTTGGATGGATCTTTTTACCCATAAAGCAAAAAGCATTTTACTCGCTCGCCTGACTTGCTGGTGAGGGTATGAGGTTGTCAGAGTTTGCAGAGGACGTTCAGGCCACGGGAGAAGGATGCTAGTGGGGAGAAGTGGCTGTGGATATCCAGGTTGGTAACAGACTTTTGTATGTGATTCTTACTTTATTCTTGATATTTTTTCATGATTATCTAGGAAGAAGTTGGTGTTTTGATCTCCCAAGCCACTGTGTCATCTTCCCTGTGCTTCTCTTCTGTCAGGTTCTGTGGTTTGCTGGAAACAAATGAGATTTCTAGTTGTCCCTGGATGAAAGGCTTCTCCTGACACAGCATGAGAGGGAACATTTTCTCTTTGAGCTCTTGGATGTCCTGGGGTTTTTTTCAGGGAGGTTCCTTTGGGTGCGGTGAGTCTGAAGGAGATTTGCCTTGCTAGCGAGGGGCTGGTGTATGAAAGCGTCCGTTACCCCGCAGTGAGATCGGGAGTTTTCAAGGAAGTGGTGGTGGTTTCAGCCTCCCTCCTCAGCGTACAGTTTTGCATGCTCTTGCTTGCAAGCGCCACGCGGGTGCCCTGTATGCAGTCTGGTGAGCGTGCGTGAAGGGAAGGTTCGGTCCTTGCCGCGTGGTGCTTTTAATAGACTGGCGTCTGATT
>NW_010155311.1:0-1820 GCF_000699245.1 Pterocles gutturalis | reverse complement strand
TTTTTTTTTTTTTTTTTTTTTTAGCTTGCTTGTATTACAATTTTTTATGGAGGAAAAAATAACTTTTTGGAACTTTCTATGTTATTTTTTATTAGGTCTCCTCATAAGACTTTCCTTATCTTTGTAGTGTTCAAGACCTCATGAATATAAAAAAAAAACCCAAACCACCAGATGAGACATGTTTCTACCCAGAAGGACCTTTTATGACTGTATTGTGAGATCCTTGGGCTCACAGCTTCTGCGACAAAGCTGGAATTACTTACCTTGGACACACTTATAAATACCTTGTACTTAGCCTTGGGCTTGGTTGCTTGTAGCTGTCCCAGGTCAGTGAGACCTCTGACTTTGATCTTGCTGATATGAAGACTTAAATCTGAAGCACTCAATACTTGACAATAAAGCTGGGGTTTGCTGGAGGGGGGGACCCTGAGGCATCCCTCTGAGAAACTCCCCGGAGTGTCCCCACAGCTCTCCATCTGAACCAGCCTGGCCACATGCTGCATACCAGTAGGGCTGTACAAAATGGGAGCAAGAAACATTTCTTCCTGTTAGCAAACCATTGTTCAAATATCTATTTTGGTGGTTTCCTACAAGAAAAAATTAGTTCAAAGAAGTTGTGTCTGTTCAAAAGGTCTTCACGTTGTGTTAAAAAACACAACCAAGCATAAAACCATAGCCCCCTGCATCTGTGGCATCTGGAGATCCTCACAAGGCTCCTGGTAAAGCCAAGGCTTTTATTCTGCCTGTACCAGTGAGTGTGTCCAAGCAAAGAGGATGACCTCTGCCATGGGGAGGGAGCAGCCACGCTGCTGGTCTCTGTCCTGTGGTGCAAGGGCTGCCCTGAGGGGCTGAGCTACAGACCCTTTGTATCCTCAAGTGCTGGTTATGACAAAAGGGGTTACAGGAGGTTACATCTGCCAAGCACCTCCAAAGGCATCGCCTTTTCATAACCTCACCTCTTATTTAATGGATCACTTCTCAACATCTCTGCCTTGGACTAACATTTTTCTGTAGAGAGCATTTTCTCAGCAGTCTTTCTGTTATTTTTTTTTCATTCTCTTCTGGTCCTTTTTATGGGAAAATTGAAGCACCTTCCAGGACATGTTGTTTTGACAGAAGGGAAATAACCCTTTTTAACTTCCTGGTGGGAATAGCACTGATCAAACTGGTGACATTCTTCCTCTCAGACATTTCTGCTCTCCTGGAAGAGGAGCTGGGCAGTCATTCTCTTGCCACATGGAATATGAGAGTTTTGGCATTGGATTTTAAAACTCTAACAGGATGCATGTGCTTCCATGACAGAAGAAAACAGTATTGCAAAATCAGCTACAAAAAGCATATTCATAAAAAATGCCCATAGCTATGGGCTAGCACATTTAATATTGTTTTTACAATTTATAGAGTATCAGTTGTCTGCCTTTAACTGTCTTCATGGAATACATTACCTCGTTCAAGAGTCATGGAGGGTGACGGAAGGAGGAGACAGAGTCTGTTGTGAGAGATATTTTGAAATGAAGCTGTTCAGCTTTGTTTGGGTCTATGTCACTGGGCTCTTAATAGATTATTATCTTCTGAGAGAGGTTTCCAGAGGTAGAAGTCTTTCCCAGTTGTCCCTCCATCAGTAATTCTCTATAAAAGAGAGTAAAATATCACCCTGATTTTAGGTGGGGTGATTTTTTTTTAAAGATCTGTAAATCTTAAACCAGACATAGTGTGAGCATTTTACTTAGTAAAGCAGCAAATCTTGCCTTTGTCTCATGTGAACATATCTCGTTCTTGTACAATGTATTTATTTTATTTTATTTTATATTTATATTTAT
>NW_010155310.1:0-1821 GCF_000699245.1 Pterocles gutturalis | reverse complement strand
AAAAAAAAAAAATCTTCCCCATCCTGTTTTTTTTTTCTTGTCCAATCATTCATTTTATTAACAATTTTGTAATTACTAGTGACTTAGCTCTCCCAGGGGATACCCCTTTAAAAAGTGTCTTTAAAAATATAATGTGTTTCAAAACCATAGCTGCATATTCAATCATCTGTATATAAAAATTACAATGAACATAATCACCTCTTCAGGAACTGTTTGCCACGCCTACATCTCAATGAATAAAGCTGAAGTGATGTTAAGCTGAGAGATGTTCTACAATAACAAGAAAAGAGGTAAACAAAAAAACCCAGATGGAAATAAGAAAAGTGAAGATTTTTTAAAATAAATTAGATTATCAAATGAATTCAGTATGTGCTAACAAGAACACCAGATGTTACAGCCCACAGAACTGCTTAGTGCTACAGGCTCATGACATTAGTAACTGGAATACCTGATTTAATGGGAATCTGTCACTCAGACACACTGGCTTCTGAATTATATGTATTCCATCAGGGAAGCAGAGGGCAGGGTAGCAAAACCAGTAATAGAAATGATACTTCTTTAAATCCTAGAAAAAAGATTGTAAAATTAGATAATAAACATATAAACCAAAGTAAAGTACAGTTTGGAATATAAATCACAACTGATGGTTAATCATACTAATCATACTAACCACAGTTCTCTTTACTTCACAAGTAAAAACTGTGTAATGATTTTAGAAAATAATTTTTAAATACTGGAAGACCACCCTTCTCTGTATACATTTTCATTTAAGATTTTAACAGGCAATACGTGTACAACACTTCAGTTTTTGTTAGTTGGAACATTATTTATTAAAACTTTTTTTTGTCAGTCTGTTAAACATGAAACAGTTGCTCTACTGTTACTAATATTTATAAGGCTGTCGATAATCTTATACATTTATAAAACAGGAGATGCCAGCAACATTTTTTAAAAAATACATCCTAAAATATTTTATAACTGCACATGAGAATGGCTCATTAGGTTTTAAAAAAAAAAACAACTTTCTGAGACTTTAAGATGTCTGAGAATAATCCTGGTAACATTACCATGCTAACACCAATACAGTATTTCTCCTAAAATGAAACAGCCTCATCATTCCCACTACAATGCTCTCAGTACGAGACATGCTATCGTTACTCACTGCGAATGTCAGCAGCAGGAACCTGTTCAGGAGCATGGGGTTTTCAAGGGCAGCTCCAGATTTTATTGATTCCCATATCTGTCATTTATTGTGGGGACAAGAAGGAAGAGAAAGGGCAGAGAAACAAAATACCAAGGTAGCATGAGACCAGCTGCAGAAATCTTTAATTCTTCCAGCAACCTCAAAAATAATGACATTAACATCCCCAGCACCCCATTGTGATCTTTTCCTGACCGATCGCAGCCATGCTAGAAGGATTCTAAAGGCAAGACACACACATGCACTCTCTAACACAAGCTGGGGAAGAAGAGGAGCATTAGTTCAAAATCAAGCATGGAGTATCAAACAAAACAAAACAAACCTCACCAGTAATAGTCCTTCATGTATATATGAACTATTAACACTAGCACAACACAGAATATATTGTGATATTCATACAGCCTTTTGCTGTACTCACATCTTTTTCATTCATGGGATCTACAGACATGTGAATAAGCTACTAGGAAATCTGACAACAAATGGCGACTTGAAAGAAGGCAGTACACTGCATGGGGGTAAGAAAAGAAGCTACAATGTATGAAGCAGGCCTGTTTGATCTGTGTCTTAAAATAATAAACAAATAAAAAAAATACAAGAGTGAATAAAGCATTCTGACCTTC
>NW_010155309.1:0-1788 GCF_000699245.1 Pterocles gutturalis | reverse complement strand
CCTTGGAGGCAGTACTGCCATCCTGGCTGGGTGAACAGGTTGAACCATGTTGAATTCCTGTACTGTAAGCTATGTTAAGCAGTATCATAAAGGTTTTGTAAGCTTTTTACAAAAAAGGAAGAGGGAGCTGCTCTACCCCAGGCAACACTGGGCAACATTTGAGCTACCATCCCACCTTGGCACCGTATCCCTTTAATTTACCTTTACAATACAAATTACACCATGAAGGCATCAATCACAGCAGCCAGGTTACTTTTCCATGGGTAAAAGACAGATTTGCACAGGTGTGGGCTTTTTAGAACTGAGCATTTGACTCACAATTAAGATTCCATCTGATTAACTGGTTTGCTTTCCACTATCAGGCCATCCACATCTCACTGAGATGAATGAGCAAGTCTCCCCACCCCTCTGCCTTCCAGTTTGGATGTTGGATGAGGAAGAAGAAAAAAAAAGAAGTTTTGGGCAGATAGGGAGAGACAGAAATTTTTCAGAATGTGTTTCTGTTGGATTAGCCTTTCAGGAATGCATTGAGAAAAGAAAACAAAGTTTTATTTTCTTAACGCACTGGAATCAACACAAAGAATGGATCCTGAAGCAAACTAGTCTGTTGTTCCCCCTTTGAAACCAATCCCTGAGCTCCAACTAAGACTTATAACTTTGGTCTGCCCTCTTGAAAGTGCTTTAACATGGTTGCTTTTTGGCAAGCAGCAAATTCTTAAGACTTTTTTATCTTTCTCCACCTCTTCACAACAGGAACATAAGTCACAGCTGCTTTAGAGTTTCTGTCATGCTAAGGGACCACTTCACAAATGTCACCAGGGGTTGGGCTCTGAGCAGCCCTGACCTAACAGACCTCAACCTGTCTGTTGTCTGTATCAGCCCACTGCAAATCCACAGTAGGCCATGCAATAGCTTTCCTGATAGGTATTTTTTTTAAGAAGCCTTTGTTTTGAGAATGCCTTAATTCCATACAGTTTCAGGAAATCTCCTGCCATTCTGCTAAGACAAATTATTCTTTATTTATGTTACTTTCTGACAGGAGTTGGCCTACAGGTGCTGGGTCACAACTGAGACACTGCTCTGAATGCCCACCCAGAAACAAGGGACAAATAAAATAGAACAAACTTTATGGCATTTCCTGGGCTTTTCTTCCCCACTCACAAGTATCAATAAAACCTTGTTTTTCAAAGCCAACCACTCTGAAGGGGAAACAACCCTCCAACATGGCAGATAAGTAGCAAAACATACAGTACCTGGAGTACAAAGATTTCACAGCCCCTTTCTCCAGGTCTGTGGCAAATCACTTTGTAGGTCAAGTTTTCTTCTCCTGCCCTTCAGTAACACAGACTTACAGTCCTGAGGTCTGTTTTCTTTCCTGGTAGGCAGCGAGGCCTAAATTAAGTTGCCAGTAACCAGGTTGTGCCAGCTGTTCTCATCTTCATTATTCTTCTCAATGCTCCATTGCATCAGCTGTTCCTCCCCGTTAGGCACTCCTTGAATTTCTCGATTACCGTTGCAGCTTGCTGCTATCATCAGTTATAGATCATCCTTCCAGGAGAAGGTAAATGCAGCCTTCAGAACTCACACCATCTTCCCACAGGCAGGAAAATCCTGAATAAGATATATGTCTTTCACTTATTGCTGCATTTCCTATTACTGCTATTTCTCAGCTGCTGAAATCCTGAATTTCTGTGTCCTTTTCTCCTTCACAAATGTTTCATTTTGCACCCCAAACCTGCAAATTATTCATCTGGGCAAGGGACAGTGTTTACCCCACATGTACTCAGA
>NW_010155308.1:0-1809 GCF_000699245.1 Pterocles gutturalis | reverse complement strand
CCCTGCTGATGGACAAGCAGCCTGGCAGTGAAAAGATAACAATACATCTGGGCTGGTTTACTGACAGTTAAAAATCGCCAGATAAGAGCCTCAGTTATGTATCAGCTGCGTCCCCAGGTAGAATGGCCTGCACTGATGCCGTTGCATATGTATGAATATGTATATGAGGAGACTGGCAATTTTTCTTCTGTAAACCGATCCAGTCATTCATGTTGACAGTATGTTACAGCTCTATAAAAACAGTGTAATTGTACAATGGCTCATCAATGCTATGACAGCCAATTGTGGTGGCAGTGGGTGTTGTCCCAATTCACATCTCAGAGAAGTAACAGCATAGATCCACTGAGATGATCATTATACAATATGTAATTATTTGCCTGTTCTTAATTTCTCAGTTCTTCCTTAATCAAGTAACTATATCACTACATCCTCTCATACAGTAACACATTTTTTGATACAGCCTGTATGAAAGAGTCAATGCATTATTTATATGTATAGCATTTTCAGTCTGATTTCCATTTTAAAACTCTCACTGGAAAGTTGAGGACAGGTAATGACTGCAAAATAATTGCCCTGTGCTACGTATTCTGCTCAAAGCTCAAACTGGGATAAGTCTTGAGTCAGGCATAGCCTGGAAAGTGCTGAGCAGACTACCCCATGCACAGTGGCATTGGCACTCTTTTTCCATCCCCATCCTTCTGAAGACCTACAGAAAAAAAATCCAGCTGATATGTTGTGATATCATCTTCTTAGGGTACTGTCTTAGTTTACACGTGAATAGTAAATAACTGTCAAGCTCCTCCATTTCCTTAATATGCAGCATGCTATCTTTCAATTTAGTAAATTAAATTTTAAATAACGATGTACAGCAGCCTGGGTGTTCAGAGCAGAACAGAGTGCAGGGCTGTACTGCTGTGCTGAGGCACTATTGGCTTTCTTTTTCAGTTTTACTTTAGAGCAAGTAGTTTGGTTATCTAAGCCCCAGGGATAAAACACCTCACCAAATGCCACAACACATGTAATTTCCAGAAGACTCAGCTCAACTTCTTTTTCTTCCTATGACTTGCAGATGAGGCACTGAGCATCGAACAGCAAGTAGCGTGAGACCATATAAACTAAGTTTTCTTACTATATCTGTCAACATTTAAAGATCTAATGGATAACACTTTTCTATTAAAGAAAATATTGTTTGCCCTAAAATCTTCTTCTAGCATTTTCCTGCAGCTATTTTGCTGTTTTTCCCCCAAAGCTGGCAGAACTTCTGTTTGTCACGTGTGTGCATGCACTGTTTGGAAACCCACAAAAGGTGCATATAAATTAAAGTACTGTAATGTTGCATTGGACACTCAGGTCCTGACACCTTGATGCCATTACACAGCATGACATCTCCGAAATCGCTGGCCAGACAAGGAAACTAATCAAATCCTTTTGGTAAAGGGCTTGTGATGCAAAGCAGTCCAGTTCAGATTCTTTGAAAAAGATAGAAATGCCATGGGAAAAGTCAGGGCATTGCATGTGAAGTGGTCTATATGAAACAATTTGTTTTCAGTCCTCAAATCCTAAACCTCACTAGGGAGAGGACATATTGGGTTCTGTTCTGAGTTTGGCAGAGAAAGGGCTCTTGGCAAGACTCATCACAGGTTTTCGCAACGGTGTCGAACTGCACCTCTGTCCAGAGACACCTCTGCTGGAGAAACTCCCTTTACTCTGCTTGTCTCCTGGTTTGTCCCCCCAGTCCCGCGTGAGGGAGAGACGCCGTTTTTCCTGCGGGTCGTTTCTAGCCAGTCCAGTTTCACCAGAAAAGCGGTG
>NW_010155307.1:0-1826 GCF_000699245.1 Pterocles gutturalis | reverse complement strand
AATAACAGATGACCTGATACCTTTAAAATTTTTTTTTATACTTAGTTATCGCTTGTCTTATTGAAACTTCTGCAAATCATATATTTAAATGAAAAGGAATTGCACTTTTATAGGCTGTGCTTTTGACAATTTTTTTTTTGTCAAAACCCAGGAAGAAAGACTCAATCACAAAAACATGTCCTCAGTTCGAAAGTTCAGTTACACTTTGATTGAAAACAAGATCATTTGGTTGCTCATGTTTCCTAGTTTCCTAATGAAACATCTCTTAAGTATTACAGATAGTGTTAAGAGCCCAAGCTATAATAGTGTGTCTGACTTGCCCCGCTGTAATGCTTTTAAGAAAAGTTTTGAGCCCTGGCAGACTCCAGACCCATAGGTCAGCCTTGCTATTGGTCTCATTTTTCACACAACTGAGCTTCTTGAGATTTGTGGTCACTTTAACTTCTATCATATTTCACAGCAGAGGTGGGTTATTGGACTGTGTCATTGTCTAATCATGATTTGCCCTCCTAGACCTCCCATGCTGAGGTACCTGCAGCTGAAGAAGACATCACTCCTCACTTCAGAATCCATGAATGAGGTGTTCAGTGGCTGGACTGGGTTTCCACACATAAGCTGCATTTCAGCTGTGGGTAAAAGGTGTCTTATTTATACCAGATAACATTAATTTCTTCCAGAAAGAAAAAGTATTTCTTTAAAGTCTTATGTTAATTGGTGTAATCCTAATGAATGAATAAGCATAAACTGTGAATGTATCAGAGGGGTCAGATCATTTAAAAGCTGCTTCGCCACAGTATTTATAGATACGATGTTGCAAGTTAGATCTGGAGGCAGTGATATTGAGAGGCTTTATGTTGATTTGTATCAGCTCAGGGATCTTGTCCTTTGGATGAATACCACTGTACCTCAGAGAGGAAGGTGCTCATTTTCCCAGGAGTTTGCCCAACTGAAAGCTATAGATCAAGCTATGCACACTTTAAAAAGCATCATTTTTGCCTCTGGTTTCAATTCAAAAGGTAGCAGGGAGATATTTTTTTTTCTATATTCAATTGTCCCTTAGTTTAAACCTCAGTAATTCACCTTGATTACAGAACACTTTAAGCCTCAATCAAATCTCTTAGGAATAGCACTCTGAATTACTGCAGGTCGTTAAAGCAACCACCTCTTACTTTTCCAGCTATATCTAAAAGTCCAGATTAAAGGATATAAAAGAGTACATACTGCAGAATATTTTTTTTCCTCTTTCTCTCAGTTATACTATTTTATACCAATATAACTTCACAGTTTTCCCTGGAGCTGCCTATCATTTACACTGGTGAGAGAGTAAGGATAATCACACTTTATCTGCAGATATATAAATAAGAAGGGATAGGTGAAGAAAATGTACAACTTGAGTTACGTTCAGAGCCAGACCAAAAGGAATCTATTTTGCCAAAATACAAACCTCCATCAAAAAACTTGCCATCTCACTTGCACCATTTATAACCTCTTCTGCCCATCAACTTTGAATTTAACCCCACTAGCAGCTGCTGCGACTTGAATTCAAGGAGAGATCACCAGAGCTACAACTGGGAGGCAAGAGTTCAGAGGTACCACCCAGGTACCAGCAGTAGGGTGCAGCAGACTACCTTAGGTTGAATTTATTCTGACACCTGAATTTAGGTGTTCGTATGTGAGTCCAGTGTTTCAGCTCCTCTTACAGGCAGTGTAGGCAGCTGGAGCCTGTCAAGCTCTTCAGCTCACACCCAGCCTCAGTTCAGCTGCTCAGATGTTGGCACCTGGCACAGTGCAAGGTCCTCAGGGTATCCCTCATGGAGTAGCTGCTA
>NW_010155306.1:0-1812 GCF_000699245.1 Pterocles gutturalis | reverse complement strand
CCTGCTGTGCTCCAGGGAAGCCCCAGAACACCCAGCACATCCCCTGCCTCTGCAAACCAGCTGTAGAACCTGGCCACAATATTGCAGCAAATAACCTGAGTCCGATGTGAATTGCCCTGAGTCTGGGAAATGCTGTGGGTTCCCCGGAGGCTGCAAACTGAGTTGAGCCCAGGTTGGGTTCTTCCTGCTGCTTGCACCTCGTCACCGTCATTACCAGCATCCCGCACTGGATGCAGAAGCAGGATAGGGTTTTTCCCACCTCTTCCCATCCTGGAAAGAGAGCACAAGTGATCTCCCAATCTGCATAAATATGTATGAATGACAGATTTCCTGAGCTAAATATTTTTTTATCTTAAGAACATTGATTTAAATTATACTTAAATATTAATAAATTGATTAAAGACCAGGCTGTTTAGGCCAAATGTACATGAAAATTTCCCTTCTGTTTTCCCTCTTTTTTAAAATTCTCCACCTTCAGTTTATTCCCTGTGGGAGGGTTTGGGTCCTGAACTCGTTGTGTGATCTTCAAACACATAATAAGAATTAATCACCATTAGTCCTCTATTTTAACAGCTGCTTCCTACCCACCCAACCAGTACAGCTGCAAACTTCCCTCCCTCTGCCGACACCATAATTCCAGCTGCAAACTTCCACACGTAAAAACCCAGATTTAAGTTTATTTTGAAACAACTCACATTTCCTAACTGCTCAGGTCCGTATCCGAGGCAGGTGATGCAGGTCCTGGCTGGTGGGAGCTGCAGGAGCATCGTCCTTCCCGCAGCTGAAAGTGAAACCACCACGCTGCTGATGCTCCTCTCCGTGGTGGGAGGTTGCAAACCCCACCTTGGGCCCCGTCATTTACTTCTTAATATTCCTAGGAAAACAAGTATGATTTCTTCATCAATAGGGAGATTTACCTGCTTGGGGAAATTTCCCTTTTTTCTTCTCAGTTGTGGGCTTTCTTGTACTTGTTTCATTCTAATATCTAACCTTAGATTGTGATTATTTTATTTTTTTACTTTTTAGCATTAAGGTTTGAGATGGATAATTATTTTGCTTAATAGTAAATTTCACTGCAACGTGCCCAGAGGGATATGAAATAAAAGGTATTTAAAAATCTACCATGTTAGAAAAGTAAAATAATTTCAGCTAATGAGATTATCAAGGGTAATCGGTTTACAAAAGCCCATTATGTGACAGATTCATTGATGTCTTAAGACAGAAAAGGAGAATTCTATTTATTTTTTGAAATGGTGTAGAATAAATTGCTTTTCATAATGCAAAATACTCTTTTTCATATTTTTTTTAAATGTGGTGATTTCTGTAGCCCCATCTGCTGTTCACTCTCAGAAGTATCCAGAGGAACGCTTGGTGAAATGTAGGTTTTCCTGTTGAAAATTGGCGATAGGTGAGACCTGGCCTGTGGATTTGACTTGGGATGGTAAAGAAGGACATCCTATCTTTCAGAATTACTGGGAAGAAGTTGTAGGAGTGCAAAGGAAGATCCCACCTGCATTCAACCGTGACTGAGGACGTACATTGGGGAGACAACTCACTTCTGCAGAGGGGAGGAGGACGATGAAGAAAAGGGAGAAGTCCACACTGGTGGGTGCTCCCACTGGAGTGACTGTGGAGATCCTACTAACGGGGCTGCTTCCTTATCTCAGCAAACCCAAATGGCTCCAACAAGAGAAATGGAGTGGGAGAGTCCAGGAGAAGACAGGTGATTACAATGTCTACAGTACTGCAGGATATAGAATAGGGTCATTTTGGAATTATTAGAGCAAGACTGGATGAGGCTTTGAGCAACCT
>NW_010155305.1:0-1675 GCF_000699245.1 Pterocles gutturalis | reverse complement strand
GCCTCACCACCCTCATAGGAAAGAATTTCAGGGTGTTCTTTTGGAAGAGCTCAGGTGCTGGCTCCATCCTATAGTTCTGACTACACAAACACACCTCACATGTGCAATTCAGTGAATATTTCAGCCCAAAACACTGTGCAGGCACCATTCTGAAAATTGTTTCCAAAGCTATGTTTACATGCATAACAGTTCTAAAAAATAGGGTTTTAATATTTTATAATACTTAAGTAAAATTAATCTATATTTAAGATCGCAGTTTCAGGATGCTTACTTGGAAATGTGCACAACACAAGTAATTGTTAAGATCCCCAGACATAATGAATAAATTAGTACCTGCAAGTACACTTACCAAAACACCCCTAAATTTCAAAATCATGCCAGAAAAATGCATCATTTAATTTTAAATCAGTGCAAGAAAACAAAATCATATTAAAAATAAACATGCTTGCATCTCCAGCCTTACAGAGTGGGTTTAACTACCACACTCAGGTTCCTCATCACTGCAAAATCCCAGTGCAACAGACGCTCCAGACCTCACTGCAGAAGTTGGTACTTACAGTACATTACTGTAAGTAATTACATACTCAGTACATTAGTAAAAACAGTAGGCATGAGTCCTTGTAGCTGACAAAAAGAATACTACCCGAGCATTGAAAAAAAGAGGGAAAACATGCGGTGTGAGATTACATGCAAGCACGGAATGCCATCTCATAGAAGAAAAAAGATGACCCATTTGAGTAACTCATCCATTGAGTGCTCTTGAGGAACCTGACAAGGAGGAAAGGAGAACTAGGTGATGAAGGATTTCAGTAGCTCTTGATAAACTAAAAGCCATTTTCTTTATCACTTATGATTCTATCACCAAATTTACAGGAAACAATTACAAAGTTTGGAGAAGAACAGAATAGGTTATATTAGTAACCCATAGACTGTTAGGGTCTGCAAATCTGACTCAAACAAGAACAAATAAAACAACATGGTTGTTTATCTTGTCACCTATTGCTCTTTTGCCCCAAACCACAAATGCATGCTCCGCCACAGCTACAGGTCTTTTAGGAAGAACTCACAGCAGAAGAAAGGCTGGCAGGCCATAGACTGCTTCTAAGGAAAAAACAGTATTGGCTGGAACTGCAGTTTCTTTCAATCTGAGAAAATTTGCCTTCAAATCACTTATTTTCACTGAACATTTTTCCTGTAAAGGCACCATACCTTGGGGGTAAAATCGAGTTCTTCTTCCTCAGAAGTATGCCAACTGTCATCACTCCCATCTTTGTCAGAGCTTCTTAAAAAGCAAAGCAAAATGAGTACTGTGTCTCTGAAATCATTCCTCAGGTAAGTGTTAGGTATCTTTAAAGTCTCACCTTATTGAGTCTCCCTGGGAAAAGTCGTCTATTGCTGTTCAAACATTAATTGACATGTTGAAATTAGATTTGGCATACTAAAAATTAACTAGTACATACAAAAAGCTAACACAAGACAACTCTGCAGGCCATGACAGAATGAAACTTTGGCTACTCAATTCAACACAAGACAGCACGAATGAATGCATTTCCAAAACAACTGTTTTTTTCAAGACATACTGAATTAAAAAAAAAGAAAACAAAATAGACCAGTTATATCTCCTTTGGACTCCTATACCTAGAAGTTTAAGAAACATCTCTAAACTAAAAAAAAA
>NW_010155304.1:0-1846 GCF_000699245.1 Pterocles gutturalis | reverse complement strand
AGTAATCCTAATGGTTGTTTTACATTGTTAATGATAAATAATTGCAAACCATATCCTTCTTGACATCTATGTGCTTGGCGAGGCTGAATAGCCCATTCCATCTGTACAATAGCTAGTTGTGCTTCCTTGGTTAGTTCCCTTTTTGAACGCAAATCTGGTTCTCCCCTTAATAAATCAAATAAAGGTTGCAAGGTGTCATTGTCAATGCCCAACAACGGTCTAAGCCAGTTGATAGCCCCTAGCAACCTTTGCAGATCATTTAAGCATGGAGATGTTTTGTTCTAGAGCTACTTTCTGAGGTTCAATAGTTCGTTCCGTAATTTTCCACCCGAGATACTTCCAGGGTGGCTGAGTTTGTATCTTTTCAGGAGCGATCTGTAACCCAAAAGAGCAAAGAGCTTCTGATGTCTCCTTCGCAACTTGCTTCAGCTTCTCCTCAGAGGCTCCTGCGATTAATATGTCATCCATATAGTGGTAGATTAGCATTTGTGGGTTTCTTAGTCGAACCTCAGGTAGTGCTTGTGCATTTGATATATTGTAGGGCTGTTTTTCATGCTCTGAGGCAGAACAGTCCAATGATACCGACACTTTGATTCCTGGTTATTTATGGATGGGACTGAAAAAGCAAACCGTGGTTTATTGTTCTCTGCAAGAGGAATGGTGAAAAAACAATATTTTAAATCTATTACAATGAGAGGCCAATTGCTTGGAATCATTGTGGGAGAGGGCAGACCTGGTTGCAGAGCTCCCATATTTTCTATTAGTGCATTGATCTGCCTCAGGTCATGTAACAGACGCCATTTAACACTTTTTTATTACGAATACTGGGGTGTTCCAGGGACTTGTGGTTGGTACTATATGCCCTTGCTGTAATTGTTCCTGCGGAAGATCTTGAAGAGCGCAGATTTTTTCCCGTGTCAGGGGCCACTGATCTACCCAGACTGGTTTATCTGTAAACCATTTCAAGGATACGGTAGGCCGCGCCTCAGTGACCCCTACTAAAAATTTTTTGTCCCAATGGTCCTTGTATATTAAGGGGTACCTTATATATTGTTTGATCTATCAAAGTTACTGCGGTTGCTGTGGTGACATCCATTCCGGCTCTGCCTGAGGTTGTTCCTCAAAGGTTGCTGCTGCTGCTGCCCTGACCTGCTGAGGTACTTGTGTCTGCACGTGCCCTTGGCTCGCGTTGGTCCTGTAGTTTCCTGGAATGAGTGTCTCATCATTGTTCTGCTTGTATCGGCATTGGCTTGGATAATGTCGCCCACTTCTGCAATGTGGGCAAATACCTGGGACGGGATTTGGTGTGGCTGGTATTGGACAATTGCGCTTATAGTGACCATGCTGACCGCATTTAAAGCACATTTTATTAGTGGTGTTTATCGCTGTGAAGGCTGCAGCCATCGTCTCCATTTTGTGTTGAACCGAGCCTATGCTCTGACATGCTTCTATCATATCAACAAGAGTAGGGTGTCTTAGTGTTTGTAATACCCGTTTGCAGTCAGCATTAGTATTTTCCACTGCTAGCTTCATTACCAACGCGTCCTTTGCTGAGTCTTTGTCCACTTGTCTTTCTATAGCTTCTTTTAATCTGTTGATAAATGACATGTACGGCTCTTTGGTCCCCTGCCTAATGGACACAAACGATGGTGTGGGTCGTGCAATATCTGGTGTTTTCGGGACGGCTTGATATGCTAATTGCCAGGATTGTAACAGGATTGCTGAATTAAGTCTAGACTGCAGCTGGGGGGGTGTTAATTGGTGTTCTCCCATAAACTGAGGTTTCCCAGCGAGGTACAGGGGGTCATCTTGTGGATGCTCAAAATTCTTAAGTGTAGCTACCTCG
>NW_010155303.1:0-1820 GCF_000699245.1 Pterocles gutturalis | reverse complement strand
AAAAAAAAAAAAAGCTGAAATAAAATGTTCTTTTGAAAGAAACAAAACTATGACAACTTCCACAAGTGAAACATAACCCTTAACTTGCTAGTAGTGTCCAACCACATCAATTGGGAATTGACACTATCTGCATTTGTGAAATAAGATGTTCAGTAGTAGGTGTGAAGGAAAAACGCCAAGCACCAATCCAGATTTACACAAGTGCATGTTAGCAAATCAAGTCATAAAAAGAGCTGTCAGTTTAAACATAAATAGATTATGTTCAGATTTAAAATATGCTGCCTTGGCTTCCACTGGAAATCAATCAGTGGATATTTACTGAACTGGAACTTTCTTAACATTTTCAAGCTTTTTGATATTGGAAAACTGAGTGTCTCATGCCTTCATAAGTCTAATGTCTCTCCTGAAGCCTAGGCAAGAAGGAAACTGAAAAAGTAACAGGCTTTGTGAAAAAGGATGAAAATAGCTGACTATGGTAAGGTGATTCTGATACTTTATTTCACTATCCAATCACTTTTAGATTTCATGGACTTTCAAGACTGTTAGCATGTAGACATAATGACCCTATTAATTTAGGAGGAATTTTCCAGTATTCTGTTCAATGCCTCTATTTGCAAAACCTTCTGTATTGTGGGGTTCACCTATGCAAAGTGCCATATTATTTGTGAGAAAAGTTTTTTCTTTCAGTGTGAAGCACGATCATTAGTTTTTTTTCCAGTTACCTTAAAGAAGATAATTTTAATTGTTCAGAAGTTTTGAATACCAAAAAGCAACAGAAGAAATAATTATCTTTTCACAGGCACACTGAAAGCTGAGGAAGCTGCTAAGTTCATTGAGTAAATTATTCATTGTGATTTTTTTGTTCAGTTCTAATTAATTTTTCTGTTAGCGGGATATTTTTAATACATTAGAAAGTCACAGCTTGTACAGAATTGTAGTCCCAGTTCTACTTTTACTTGACAGAAAGGGTTTTTTGTTTGTTTGTTTTACATTCATTCTCCCAAATGTTTTCACAGTAAAGTGTTTTAGTTTAATTGCAGTGTAAGGATGCCAAAAATTTAGGAAGCTATTTTTCCTTCCTGCTGTTGTTGATGGCTCATATTAAGAAAGACCATGTAGTGTGTTACATATCTAACAGCTGTTTCATTTTGTTCTTCAGACAGGGCTACATAGCTGGTTTTATTGAAGTTTAGAAGATGATGCAATATTGTTTTGTGGTTTTGGTGATATCATATCTTTAGTACACCAATATGAAGTTCAAGATGTATTTATCCATGTGACCAAAGGCATACCTTCATTGAGAAACAGTACAAGCAAAGTGCTAGAAAATAATAAATACTAGAGCTTGATGCTTTTTCATTATTTTTCTATTTTTTCCTTGTAATGGCTGTTGATGTTAGGGTTTCTGTTCATGTGGACCAGTGACAAGGATGTTCAAAAAGTACCTTCAAGGGCTTCAGTTTTTGGGTGCAAAATTTACTAACTTCAATAAATAACTATGTTTTAATTAGCGTCTTCTTTAAATGAAAGCACTTTCTGCATGTTCCCAGTGGAAGGAAAAAAAAAGTAGGTAAAAATGACCCCAAGAAAATTACAGAGAAGACTAAATTCTGAGTGCTGTTAGAAGATTAGGAAAATTCTCTGCAGTGACCAGATGAGACATATAGCCAATTTGGGCTTTTTGCAGAAGAACCAATTCCAGAGAATGAAAGGAGACATTACTATATCTTAATGTATTAACAATAGTATTTTTTTCATTGTGCTAGATTAGTGTTTAACTCTTTCCAGAAAATTTCTGTCTTATATAGACACGCATATAC
>NW_010155302.1:0-1821 GCF_000699245.1 Pterocles gutturalis | reverse complement strand
TTTTTTTTTCCTTCAAGAATCAGTGAAAGCCGTCGAAAAGAAACCGTTGAGAAGCAGGAGAACTAATCAGAAAGCCACTGGTGTATTTGCACAGTTGCACGTAATAGCTGAGGCATGCCTGTTCAGCTCACTTTGGAGAGCCCCTGCACAGTGTTAATGCTTCAGCTCTGTGTAGTTCGCCAACACTGTTGTACGTTACTACGTTTAGTACAGAGCCACAACGTACTGCAGTTGTTTCAGCAAAACGCGTCCTTAGCAGTTTCTGAGAACAACCAGGACTACTCTTCAGTTCATTTTCTTTTAATACAAAATGGCTTTAGTAAAGAATAACTGGAAGAAAATACTAACTGCTTTAATGGCATTACTGACATGGTTTTAACTCAGAACCGAGACTATTTGAAACATAAAGCTTTTAATAGGCTATTGTTCAATTACCTTGATCTGTTTCCTCACAAAGAAATGTATTTACTTACTAGTCTATCCAACAGAAACACATCAGCCATTTATTTCTAAACAAAGGCTATATTTTAAAATACCTAATTTTAGGTCAGTTAAATATAGCCCTGAACAACCAGTCTGTTATGTGTTTATTAAAATGATGGTGGTTTTATTAAAAACACAGCAAGAGGAAAAAAATGTGGAAGATATTAAAAGAGAAGAGGGAATTTATTTTGCAGACCTAACAGAAACCTGTCCTGTTGGTGCCTGTTAAGCTCTATGAAGCACAAAGTTCTCACAAGAAGAAATAATTAATCAAAAGACAGAACTTTGCTGACTGCTAACTAAAGAAATCTGCAAGAACAATCACACGCAGGGATTGCTATTAAAGTCTGCTTCTACTCCTCTGAGCCACTGGAGGAGGGGAAACGCATGGAGCATAACACAGCAGTCTCACACATGCTGCTATGAAGTCTGTCTCCTCCCAGGACACTTATCTCTACCAGTCTAGTCTATTTATGCAGCAAAACTACATGTAAGTATCCCAAAATAGCTTACACGAACTATAGCTTCATTTTACCCTCCAGCCTCCAGAGCAGCAAGCTTTATAATGTAACTTTGTTCCTGAAATAGATCTACTGAAGATTTTTGAGAAGGTAAGTGCAAGGACTGAGCCTGACTACTGAATGGGTTAAAAAAACTATGTAATGGGTTCTCATTAAAAAAAAATGCTACACGCAGTATTCTACAAGAAAAAAATTAGATAATTTTTGTTGCTTACTACTAATTGTGAAATTCAGCAGCTGAACATCTTGAATAACCATGCAAAATCTATCAAGTCACGATTAAACCCTGTGACTTTCTTGGGACATGTCTGTGTGTCATAATAGGAAGGGGAGCTTGAAAGAAACAAACCAAACACGTTACCACATTGCGTCGGCAGTCCTTAAGGAGCTGGTAGATCGGGATCTTGGCTTCATAACAATGCTCATTTTGAAAAATTCCTTCAGTATTTCTAGCAGTCAAACGTCACTTGTCCTCACAAAGCTCAAAGTACTGCATTTCGACGTATTTTTTTTTAAATCCTCTGCTTTTTAAAACCCTTGAAATCCATCTCCTGTAATAATCCAGGCTGCGGAGGAAGAATTCTAACACGCTGCAACTCCTTCCTTTTTCACACTGAATTTACTCTAGCACTGTGCTGTTCGGAAATGACAGTGCTTTTCTCTTCTGTCTTGTATTGCCCTGGGAGGAACTAGTCTATTTTAAATCTATTCTCCCTGGAGGTCACATGGGAACGAAGGCAGCTGAAAAGAGTCTCTGTCTCTTCCGTGCAGTTTGATAACAACAGGTTTAAAGGTCAATCACATTAAAAAAAACCAA
>NW_010155301.1:0-1723 GCF_000699245.1 Pterocles gutturalis | reverse complement strand
CCACTTTTCTCTCCTTTTTCTTGCGTAACTTGCTTAATGTTGCTTCATTGGAGAAAGATGAAAACAATAAAAATGTAACTGTTCAAAGATCTAACTCAGAGTGTAACCCAAGGAGGTAGCAAGAATGTTTACAGTGTAGTAATCTGCTGGACTCCTTAGAACCTGATAGACGGTGGTAAGGCTACAGAGAAAAGAAGCAGCATCTCAAGAGCAGGGATGGGGGGTAGGGTATGTGTAAGATTATTATGTGTGCTTTGTGGCTGACAGTTGTAAATTTTTTAGTTTTCTTAAAATTATTCTTGTGTTTTCAGTTTTTTCCCTATTCTAATTTGGTTCTGTTTGTTGAGCACTTGTATTTAACTGATGGCTTATGAATGTGGTAGCATGGCTTCCTGAGTACCAGACAGGGTAATTCAGTTTCTCAGGTGCTGGCTAAGTTGGTGCTTGAATTGTTTAATAAGGGTCGATTAATGAGAGTAGTTTTAATAATCCATCAGTGTCTGGCTTACAATTGCTTCATCATGATTAGTGCAATCATGTTTGCAGCAGTTTTGAATTGAAAGAACCGTTACTCTCCCCATTCTGTAGGCTGCTAGCTGAGGCCCAGAGTCAGTATTAAACCAGAGTTAACCAGAATTAGTTAGTTAATAGTTAATAAACTAGTATTAACCTGAGTTAGTGTTTTGTGGTTTTTTAACTGAAATTAACTGATACCTGCAAATGGATTTTTTTTCGTGATGATTACCTTCTTGCAGTTTGTTTTGAATTCAAAGGGTGACTCCCCTTACAACAAAGGTGAATCTAAAACTGAGAAACTAGTTTAACTGTTTTTGGGGAAAAAAGAGACTTCCTAGGTATCCAGGGGAGATGGTGGAGCCAATACAGGGAAGAAGATTGAGCTTTCTAAAGCAGCTTTCATAAAACTGTTTCTTTTCTGCTTTAATTCTTTGCCTTGATCATATTCACCATCTATTTCCAAAATAAATGAGGCAGGAAATATGCATATTATTTTATATTTTCAAAACAAAACTTTTCATTTTCTTCCTAGATCACAGAGAATGTGCATCCACTGTGACAAAGATACTACCATGAAAAAGCAGTATGTGATCATGTTGTGCAAGTCCTGTTATAATCTGTACGATGAATTAAAGCGGCATTAATTATGACACTTTCTAATTTTAGTGTTTTACTTTGCAATATTCAAAATCTTGTGACAGGGTTTTTGTTTCTTTTGTTTTGGGTTTTTGTATCTACCTGTGACATTTGTGAAGTTCAGCTTACCCTTTCTTGGGAGGAATGAAAAAATACTGTTTGTGTTTTCAGCAGTAGAGTTGGCACCTTAAGAGACTTCAGAAAGATTTTTGCTTATTCAACTAATGATGCAGGTGGAGGTGATCATTGAATGGACTGCATCAGAAAGAAAAGAAATAGAGTTTTGTCACTGAGTACTCCCTGTAAACAGGGAAATGGTTTACTCATTTTTGGGAGAGCTGTCTTACACAGCTATTAAGTGATGGGAGTGCATCTGCCTCCTATAGCCCAGGCCTTCTTCAGCTCAGCTGCTGGAGCCCAGGCTGAAGGAGGAAGGTGACATTTTCCCATTTGCAGGTTCAGCTAGTAAATAAACTGAGCGCTTGTCCCAAGGACATACACGCACACAGAGGACACTTACAGGGCTGGTCACATGCACTGCCACACTCCCATAGAGGACTCACAGGAGCAC
>NW_010155300.1:0-1820 GCF_000699245.1 Pterocles gutturalis | reverse complement strand
TTTTTTTATTTATGTTTTACAGTGGGCAGAGTATGTGCTGTTTGCTGCCTTGTTGTTGGTAGTTTGTATCATTTTTGCTGTCATGGCTTATTTTTATACCTATACTGATCCAAATGAGATTGAAGCTCAACTTGACAAGGAAGAAGAAAAACAAATCAAAAAGGATCAAGACATCTATGAAAAGCAAGCTGAAGCTGACTCTCGGATGTAAAAGATGTATTCAAGGAGGGCTTATAAATTATTGATAACCCATTAACTATCCCACAGTAAGAGGAATCAGGGTACCAGTAACACCTCTAGACAACATGTCCAATGGGAGAGGTTAAGAAAAACTGTTTTAATTAAAAATGCAGCCTCTCTTGGGAAGCAAGAGGAAAAGATTAGTCTCTCTTGTACTGAACACGGTATCCTGAAGCAACATTTGCACTCTCAATATACCTCAAGCTTAACTACTAGTGCACTCAGCACTATTAGACCCTGTGAAAAGATGTATTTTTATACTGCATTTCAGTTTTATATCATGAAAGAAACAAGTATTGCCAAGAAATAGTAGCCAAGGCCAAGTTGTCTGCATGACCCCTCTAGCCTCACTGTTACTTGAAAGCAGCAGCTCACGTGTGCCTTAAATTCTTTTGTACTTCCTTACGGGTAATGGGAGAAAAGCTCTGGCGTTGCTCAGGTTAAGATACTGTTTGTGCTCCGCATGGTGGTAGCGTGGACATGCACTGTCATACAATGCTTTATGTGCCTGTTAATTACCCGTTTAACCCTTGTTATGTTTTTAATTAAATGTATGCAATGAGGTGTCCACTTGGGTAAACAGACAATGGCAAATAACATTTGGAATAAGCAACAGCAATAAAACTTCTTGTTGTACTAAAATAATGGAAGTGAGGTGAGAGTATGACTTAGAGTTGCATGTTAACAAAACTTGATACCACACCTCTGCTGCTGCCTCATTGGTGCTCCATCACGCGAAGCTCATGGCCCAGTGTTGGTCTTCTCTGTCTTAATATACCTGTGAGACCCATCACGCTTATGGAAGGGAAGACTAAATTTTGGTGCTTAACAGGATTCTGTAGCCCTGTGGGCCCTGGAGTTATGGAGTACCAGTGGTCTGCATATTGTTTTGGGAATTCCTCTACTTAGATCCACCTCCTGTGCTTTCTCCTGTGGATGGCTTACACTTCCTGGCCCCACCAGTAGCCCAGACAGACTTACAGCTGCTTTGATACCTGGCTTCCAATACTCTTATCCTGTTTTACAGCAAGTCTGGCTTCTATGTGCAGGTGCTCACAGAGATATACATATTCAGTCAGTGTGCACACTGCTGCCACTGCAGATGCATGGGCCCCTGTGACCCCTGGTTCCCACTCCCACTGCTGGCACTCAGACCTCTGTGTACACTTGTGCACACAGAATAGAGTCTCTCACCCACGAAAACAGTTAGAAACAGAGTTTGATAAGGCAAGTCCAAAGTGCTCTTCCCCTGCATCCCAGTTAGTCCTGTACCCCATAAGTAGGAACCCCTGTTGGTCTTTGAGGGCATCCATGGAGAGAGTTTCCCATGGATTCAAGAAGCTGGTTGTGCCCATGGGGCTGGGGGTTTCCTGGGAGAGCCCTAGGAGGAGCTGGCTCCCTGACATCCTTGGAGGAGCTAAGGGGGCTTTGCACCAGCTTTACTTCTAGTAGACTAGCCAGCCTTTCCTTTGCCATGCAAATTAAGCAAAACTAATTGTCCCTTTAACTGTATCCCTACAAGATAGCACCTTCTGTCCACTATTTTGCCCATACCAGTTGAAATGTTTATTCAGCTTTTT
>NW_010155299.1:0-1846 GCF_000699245.1 Pterocles gutturalis | reverse complement strand
CACTGCTGGCTCATACTCATCCAGCTGTTGACCAACACCTCTGTCCTGTAGCTCTGGACCAGAATCCCAACCACATGCAGGTTGTCTGCTCTGGGCACTCAGTGGCTTCCAAAACTTCTCTCCCCTGAGCCCTTGGGTTGACCAGTGGGTCTCCTCTGGTGTCTTCGGAGGACCAGCCCCAAGCAAGGGCCAGAAACGTCTCTAAAAAGCACTAAGCAATTTGATGGAGGATGGCGGCATAGGGAAATTTGTGTGAAAAAACTCCGTGTGACCTCTTACGGCAGGGGAAGGTAATACTGCTTTACCAAATCTTTAATCAGGTTTGTTTCATGTGTTAGGCTGCCACACTCGGCACTAAGGCCGAAGCGGCGATCCCTTATGTGTGACAGAGGAGAAGGGATGCCACCTGCCAGGTCCTTCCCTTGTCTCAGACAAAGGACTGGCTTTTGGGCAATTAGAGATTGTGGGTACTTTGGGTTTTTTTCCAGGTGCGTTCTGTGGTTTGTAAAGGTGAGCT
This sequence comes from Pterocles gutturalis, assembly GCF_000699245.1. NCBI lineage: Eukaryota > Metazoa > Chordata > Aves > Pterocliformes > Pteroclidae > Pterocles > Pterocles gutturalis. The sequence continues at coordinate 1,329 of NW_010155299.1, read as the reverse complement.
CGAGCTTCACCCTTGCCCTACACCAGGGGCCTTGAACAAAGCATTTCTTCATTGCGTCTCTGTTTCCGTGGTGCTTCTGGGTAGATGTTACCTGTGGGACTTCCCTTCCCCAGCCAGGTGTGGCTGAACCTGGCCCAGGGGTTCAGGAGGCATTGAGGAGGTTATGGTGGGAGATGTGTGTTCCTGGGAGGCTCCTGGGGGCCGTGGGAGCAGAGGGGACTGCAAGGAGAGGCCATGCAGAAGGGGCCAGCTGGTGCCTGTGGGGTCCCATGCCCAGGGCCTGAGGCCGTGCTGGTGGCTGGTGTCACCGGGCTCATTTGTATGTGGAAGCCCATTGGCTGCTTGCATCATTTCCCAGGAGCTTTTGCTGGTGGCACATCATTGGCAGGGCTCGTGTATCAGTCTCCTGCTGGTTCCTCCTGTCGCTGCTCTCACCTCCTGCCCCACCATGCTGGCACCTACTGATTTCTTCCCTTGGTTCCCATTTCTTGAAAGGGGACCTTCACCCCAAAACCTGACTTAAAGATCAACACATGGTGCCCAGCACAGTTTCAGCTCTTTCCCCAGATGCTTGGAGACCCTGAGACAAATTTCACTGGGAGTACAAAAAAAACCACATAGAAATATGTTGTGTGAAAAGTCCTTGGAATCAGCCGTTTCCATCAGGCTGGACCCTCCCAGAGCCAAGCAGGGTTTGACAAAGGAGCCTCACCGCTGGATGTGGCTAATGGCGGTTGGTAACATCCATATCTGGGCAAATCATTCCCACCGCTGATGGTGATTGAGCTACCACCGCTTCTGTCAATGCCTGTGAGGAAGAAGGGACGTGTCAGGCTCTCCTTTCCCCTCCCAGCTTGACAGTTCTGCTTTAATCACAGACCGATTTTATTCTTTCAAAGCATGATAGAGGTTGAGCATGTAAACTAGGGAACCAGGAACTTCTCAAGGTCAGCATTACATTGAGGTCCTGGTGTAGCATTCAAAGCCATGTGTGAGGTAGAGCTTTGGAAACAAAAAAGGCAAGTAGAGACATAAACTTGTTGGGAGCCCTTCCAACGCATCAGCTGGAAAGCCATTAAATGGTCCCTTGTCTAGCCAAGAGTTTAAGAGAAACCGGATAAAACAGAGGAGCCATCATGGGTAAAATACAAACATACCGATGTAAGCAAAAGCTCTCACTGGGATGGCTTAAAAGTGCTTAACAGCATCAGGCAGCGTAGGACAGGGATTAGCTCCTGAACTGGTAAGGCTCATGCTTGTGTTCCCTAATGCAGCTCTCCCTTTAGCAGCTACCACCCAGCACAGACATAGAATCATAGAATCATAGAA
>NW_010155298.1:0-1819 GCF_000699245.1 Pterocles gutturalis | reverse complement strand
CCTATCCCAGCTGGACCCAGGACACTTCCTTTCTGTCAAAAAGCAAAGCAATGTTCCTGAAATGTGTGAGACCACATCCATACTGACTCTTGCATATTGAATTAAGGCTCAGATGCCTCGTGCTTTAAATGCTACACTTTATGAACACACCACTCCTTTGAGAGGACTTCCATACTGACAGAAGGTTTTAGTTTGCTCAAGAAAAGAGGACAAACATTCATCACACCAGATGGAAGAGCACAAAGAGAGAGATAGTTGCAACAGTGTTAACATGCAATAACCTGATCCTTGCACATATAAAGGATGCAACACATTAGAAGACATAACATAGATAAAAGCTTGGTGTATTGGCTTAAGTGTAGCACCAGTCACAAACCTTATGGATGCTTTGCCAGCATTATTATCTAAATTCTAGACTAGGGGCACGTCTCAGTTCCATAATACCCACAGTTTCAAGGCAGCTAATAATACAAGACTGGCCAGACTGAAATTCTGCTGGCAGGATACCTCCTCGTTCCTCTCAAAGCCTCACAGCACCCTCCTCCTTGTTCCATTTGTCTACCAAACTTTAACATGGGAAAGTAAAGGAGTAAAAGGGTAAACTGCTGCAATGAAGCTATAAAGCTGGCTGCTGATTAGCAGACATAAAAGCAGGAACAGACCTTCTCCTTTTTGCATATATTGTGAGCCATGGTAAATAAACATTGCCTTGTGCGCTCTCAATTCTCCTGAAGGGAAGCTAGTGCCTCTGGGAGGTCCCTTAGAAGGTCAGTTAATATTGCTTCTTTGAGGAGACTTCAGAATCTGCCAGTTAGCTGTGTTAGTTGGTATGTTTGCAGAAGCAACAATAAAAAGGCTCCTGGAAACAACTTGCATTGCTTTGTTAAGTCTGGAAGCTGATGCACAACTGATTTGCTGTCAGGTTGGAAGGATGGGCTGCCACAAGAGTGTTCTGCAAGGTCTATCCCTCATTTTAATTAATTTTTTGAATGACAATATGGACGCTTATCCCATTGTTGCAGTAGTGTTAAGTATAAACTGGGTAATGTAAGGAAGTCAGAGATGCACAGCTTGTTAGTAGAGACTTTGCATTACGGGGCAAAAAACAGAGCAGCTTTCAAGCACACCAGCCTTTCTACAGTTCTTTATCTGGATGATGGCAAGATAAAAGGGGTTGTCATACAGGGGAAAATTAGCATTACAAGAGCTCTCAAATAATGCCATGAAACAAAGAGGGTGCAAAACCACAGTCGTCTACCAAGACAGGAATATTAAAGTGCACAAGTTTAAGTACACTCCTGCAAGAGGGTGGGGACTCACCAGCAGTTCTGCTGAAAAGAAGACAACAGAATTATCAAATACTGTCACAGCTAAGGCATGGAAGACACCAGAAAAATTAGACTAGATTAGGTTTTGTCCTGCCTCTACAACTATTACAAGATCACGATGAGATGGAAATCAATGCAATGTGCCAGGAAATAGCTCATATTGCAGAGTACAGAGAAGAGCTACTAAATATAGCTCTCCCTTTTCCTGACATAGTGTGAGTGTATCAGGCAGCAAATCATCCCAATGTTCTGAGTGATCGTGTTCTGCTGAAAATGTTTAAATGACCTTCATCCTCTTCCTTTTGTCGATGTCAAGAATATACACCAATGCAGTATTTCATCCTTCTCTACCAAAGAACTACCGCAGATCCTGTTAAAGGCTTCATTATTACCTTTTGGGCAAGAGAGTGCTTACATGCTTACTTATAGAAAGAAGTTGTAAATGTTCCCCAGCGATGCTGGGGGAAGCACATTTATAAAATGTTACACAA
>NW_010155297.1:0-1847 GCF_000699245.1 Pterocles gutturalis | reverse complement strand
CCCCCCCCCAAGCTTTATTTGAATGGCTGTAGTTGTTTCTATAAATGCAAAATTGTGTGTATACTGAATGTATATTTACATGTACTCTTGTTGTAGTAAGTCACATGAGGGTATTTTTTAGTGGCTTCAAGCTTGACTTTCATTGAAATCTGGCTTTCCCTGTTAGAGATTAAATTGCCACATGGTTCTGAACAGGTAGAGAGCAGAAAGTACCGTCTGCTTACCATAGCTTGTCACAAGACTAACTCTTTCTAGGTTGGGAGGGAGAAACAGTGTTTCTTCAACTGATCTTTTGATATTGCTGGTGGGGATGCCTGAAGCAAGGAAAACTGAAGAAGAAATGGAAAACACGACAGTTTCCAAGGTTTAAAAAATGGTCACATACGCACACAAGAAAATAAAATCCTTTTATCTTAATCCAATTGTTAGTCTTCTAAACAATTGCATTTTAGAGGTTTCTAGTTCTACTCAGCTGGGAGATGCCATAGGTTCTGGACTGTTAAAATTCTTATGACTACTGAGTATGTGGTACTTTTTTCTAGAGCTGCTGTATATGGTAATGGAACAATTAATATCTTTTTAATAATCAAGAGAGTTTTCAAAGAGTTAAAGTTCAAATACAAATTTAAAGTACGTTTTTTTCCCTCTCCTGATTAAAAAGACTGAGAAAAAAAAATCCCAGACTAATCTTTGCAACATTGAGTGAAGGGCACCAGAATATTGTGGAAAAGCCTCTATTTGTTGCAGGGTGGTGGCTGAAATTACACTTGTAATATCCATGAGTACACAACTAATAAGCCATTTATTTTAGAAAATGCTGAATAACGTTGTTATAGAAAAGCCTGGCTGAAAGAATGAAAATGAGAGAGGTCTGAGATTTTCTTCAAGAAATTCAGATTTAATAGCTGGTTCAGATGTAATAGCTGGTTCCAGATGCATTCTGATAGTTATCAAGTGGACGGCTGATGAAAAATTCACTTGATGAAGGAAATTTAATAAAAAAATGTGTGAGAAGTTGTAGCAGATGAAAGAAAGAAGCAAATGAGAAAAAAAGGAAAATATTTACTTTATTTTGAAGGTTTTGAAGTTTGAAAATTTTTGTCTCCCATAATAGCAAATAGTCAACTCATAAACGAAGAGCAAGATATTAATTGATATTCAGCTTATGATCCTATCTGAGACTGTCGAATTCTGCAGTATTTCCCATTAAGTTATATCACCTTTTGGATATTTTACCTACAGTTAATTGCAATGATGTCCTAAAGCAGCTGCCTGTGAAAGGTGGAAAAACTGCATCCCATGCTGTAGTTGCCTCATCTCCAAAATTCACATGAGCTCTACGTCCTGTCGTTTATGCAGTTTTCTAGCCAAGAATTTATTCTGAGCTATATAATTTACCTCCCATGTAAATAAGTAGGATTTACTCACTACAAGCTAAGCGTCTAATTCTCACCTTCCTCCATCTTCTACATTTTTCTCTTTATGTCAATCATCCACACCACAGAGAAACCCATTAACTTGAGCTGAGCTTAGCCTACAGGCAGTGCACACAGGAGGTTTTCCAACCTGTGTAAAAGGATGAATCCCTTCTATGACATTGGAATCTTGCGTTTTGAATTAAAAGAAACCAAGAGACAGGAAACAGAGAGCTGGTCATGTTTCTTTCATCAGACAAAATGAGATTATGTTACATTTTACAAGTGTGTAGGATGCAGAACTGAACTGTGGATGCTTGAAAAAAGGAATCCTGATTTCATTTGACCTAAGAAAGCTGCCTCAGGGTATCTTGTAATGGATTGGTGGAAAAGACAGCTTCTCCCCAGCCCCTGTGATGAATTTTCAAAAAC
>NW_010155296.1:0-1829 GCF_000699245.1 Pterocles gutturalis | reverse complement strand
CTTTCCAACCCTAACCATGCTATGATTCTCTGATAAGTACCTCAACAAGAAACCTTCAGAACACAAACTTCTGGCAGCATTCTCATATTTTATTTCAGTTAATCCACGCAGACATAGAAATAAATTACAGCAGTTTTTGTTAAGAGACCTATTTCAACAAATGGCGAGGTTCCTGTTTAAACATGATCATTGAAGATGTGTAGTTTTAGCCATTGCTTGTCTCAACTCCACTTTCAAGACAATATATTACAGGCAACAACTGGATTCATCTAGTATGAATTCAGAAATCAGCCACTCAGGAAATCATAGGCTGATGTTTAATATAATTTCAAATCCTTTGCACATGCTGGTTTCCTCCCTGTAAAATAAGTTTTATTTAATTTGCAGTCAGTGTTGCACTCACAAAAGAGGTAAATGGCCTAAGGTTGAGCTACATGGACATGCTACATGACACTAACCCTAAGTCAGAGCCATTTCTCAATACAATTTTTTTCATTTGTACAGGACAGGATTTTCCTTTTCAATATTAGTATGAATTCCATTCCAGAAGATCAGGCAGGTTAGAATAAATTGATCCAATAACTGTCACAAGCTTTCCTGAGATTTTTTTCCAATACAGATTGGCTAAATCTATATGAAATTCTAAACAATTACCACGCAGGTTTCCACTGGTCTAAACTAATTTTGATTTTCTTTTCTGTTTTTGTCTTCAGGTAAGGAAATAACTTTAGATAAAGAAGGCAAACCACCCACTAACATCTGATCATCCTTTTTATAATACATACCTGAAGACCAACCAATTCACAAGGAACTCTTCACTCAAGACATTTATTAAATAGGTTCATAAAGCACCAACACACTTGAGAAACCTGAAAAAGATTTACATGAAACTGACACTAAGACTCAGATTACATGATAATATGATAACAGTTCAAAACCTACCTACAAGCTATTAACAAAGTTGATTTAGTAGCTTCCTGAAGTTCAGTAGTTTCATGAACATGTTCCTCTCAGCATGATCCAAAGAAGAGTTTCAACCTCACCTCTGGGTTTGAGAGAGAACTTTTATACCCCTCTGTGTTGGCCACTTAAGACACTGCCAGACTTAAGAGGGCAAAGCATAAAAGGGGAGTAGACTATAGGATCATTTTTTTATTTACTAAGATGATCTGAATTTAGGATTTACTCAAAAGATATATTAAAATTTGCTTAAAATTTGTGATTTTTCAAAAAGGAAGATTTAAAACTATCTGCAATTGTTGTTATACTAGAGCACACTTACGTTCTAGCAGAAGTTATTATTCATTCCTAAGAAGTCCTGAGCATTACTTCCAATTTAGGTGCAATCATCCATGTCTAGACTATTTCAAACATGAATCTGCTAAGTGGGACCCCTAAAAAAGCACAAAAAAAAGACAAAAAATATTAAATTATAAGATAATTTATATCATGTCTAATTACAGACCTTCTTAAAGCCACATTCTACAACGTTGCAGAAGTAATTTACATAAATTTCCTTATCAAATCAAGACCTAGAGCAAAGAATAAAAAATGGTTCAATCTGTTGGAAGGATTATTTTCTCTTAAAACAAAGGAAAAGTTTATTAAGCCTAAATTGCTTTTAGTGTTGGCACTACCCTGAAGCAAGCTGTAAATTTTCAGATTTAACAGACTGATCTTTACCAGCCAATTCATTGCTACCTTGTCCCTACTTACACATACCTTGCAACAAATTATACAGAATTCAACCAAGAGAGGCATCAACAGTAACTGTTACAGACATACCTTAAGACTGGGCCAAAAGCCTATACAATCAGTGACTTTTCCTT
>NW_010155295.1:0-1829 GCF_000699245.1 Pterocles gutturalis | reverse complement strand
AAAGCCACCATCTCTGTTAGATGTATCTACACGTTCTTTGGAAAACTGTCTGATTCTTGTGTCTTCTCTTAAGTTACTCCTGGTAGACAAGTCTATGCAATATATATCAGAATCTGATGCAGATTTTCCTTCCCCTTCTTCTCTTCCCCCAGCGTAGTATTTCTCAGTCAATAGCAGCTTGAGTTGTGAAGGTTAGCTCCAGATGGACTAGGTCTAGACTGACACTGTGACTGGGGACTGTTCTTGAAGGAAAGAGCTGGAGCTCCTCCAAGAAACACAAGAGCAAATCTGCTTTAACTCTTGACCTAACAGGAAGCCAAAGTTACACCTCAAGGCTGGAAGACAGTTTAGGAGTCCAGTGGCAGCGTGGCATAGGGCTGGGCGATGGGTGGTGGCTGGGCCAGGGGGCCGTGGTTGTAGGTGGGGGAGGCACAGGTGCTCTCCCCGGTGCTGAACAGGAGGTGGCACAGGGGACATGGGCAACACTGGGTGCTCCTGGCCCTGGTGGGAGTGTGCCACCCTCTTCTGGTGTGCTTCCCTTCCCGTGATGCAGGCAACACAGCAAGTATTCATTTTTCCGCTTCCTAAGGTCCCACTCATATGGGCCTTTCAGACTGGCTTGGAGCAAGAGCTTGTTCTGTCCACCTGCTACACCAGCCCCAAGCTTGCTTCATGACACTGACTGCCTGGTTTTTCAGGTTTTTTAATGTAAAAACCTACTGTGATACTGTTTGAAAGTGTGTTTGTGTAGTGCTGGACAGAATCTTCAGTATGCTTCAGCTAGCACTCTTCCTTTTATTTTCTTCAAGTTTTGTTGGCTTTTTTTCCCTTCCTCAGGTGAGAACTACCAGAGACACAACACCTTTGCACTGTATCCATTCATTTCAGCTGCAGTTCCCTGACAGGACCCTAGGATTATGTTTACAGTGTCATCCCTGTTGATTAAGGGTTGTGTTGTGGGCTTTTCATGTGAATGGGGCTGAGATAAGCCAGCTGAAAATGTGTCATCCTGGTATGTGCCACACTGATGACAGAGATGGAAAGTGCAAAAGAGATGGTGGGTATGTGTGTGCCCACCCTGTGACAAGTTTGCTTGTAGTGGTAGTATTCCCAGAGTGCGATGTGCAACAGTAAACAAACACGATGCCAAAAGATAGGGCGAAATGATTGGATTTGTTTGGTAGGAAGAGTTAATCACTGGCTGCTTTGCAAGTAAGAGTGCTAACTACCGTGGGCTTTTTGTGGTGTACAATGATTTAAGCTGGCACAGTCTTGATTTCCTGACAAGTCTCCTCAAGCACCAAGAGTGTGAAAGAGCATTTGTGTTCCCATCATCTCAGGGGCACTGACAGACACATCACTGAGGGCTATATCAGATATTTCCAATACTACAGCATAATTTAGAGCTGCTTTGACCACTATGAAAACAGGATTTGGGCATCCTGAAGAAGTTGCAGTGGATAAAAGACAGTGTGTGATGGTCAAGAGCTCTCAACTCTTTACCATGGAGATGGCTGTGGGTTTAATTACTGCAGGGTTTTTGCAGTGCCCTCACTAAGAGGGCAGTATCTATTAGGAGAGAGACTCAAGGCAGTTAATACCCAGCACCATCACCCAAGCTGTCCAAATCCAGAACCCATCTAAAGAGATAGTGATATTTTCAAGAGGAAGAAGTAAGCTCTTATACTTCAACTGTTTCACAGTATTCCTCTTAACAACCTAGTTAGAAATTATGCTCATGACACACTGTAGGTTTTTTCTTTCTAATCCTATTTGTATTCAGGGAGAGGGGTGGTTCTCTTTGGTTTTCTTTTTCTTTTTTTTTTTTT
>NW_010155294.1:0-1777 GCF_000699245.1 Pterocles gutturalis | reverse complement strand
AATTCTTCAGGACGACACTGGTGACCTCAGGGCCTCACAAGAATGATGCAGACGTGCAAGGGAGTATGTATCAGTAGGTACCCTGCTTCAGAAATGGGGTGCTGGACCAGGTGACCCCTAGATGTCCCTTCCAGTCTAACTTCTTCTATGAGTCTGTGTGTGCAGGAATTGTCTCTGGCTCTGAAGTGAAAGCCAATGTGAGGATAAGAAAGGATAACAAAGACAGTGAAGCTCTCTCACAGACCCAGTTATCCAAAGGTTATAGGTACCATGCCAATCCTTTACTCTTTGGTACATCACAGTGGTCTTTTCAGCTCCCTTACCAGCTCCAAACAGTAAGTAACATAGCTGGCAGTGAGTGGTGGCTGCAGCTCAACTTTTAGTAATGGAATTTCTCCTGTTACAGATTGTCATAGGATTATCCAGGTTGACATCCAGCATTATTCCAAATTGAATTGGACCCTGCTTGTTCAGTGCCAAAGTATTAAAAAAGTGATCTATCCAAGGGGAGGGCCCATTCACACCAGAACTTCAAGGAGCTCCCTTCACCTCATCCATGTTCAAAATTTTCTTCCCAGGCCTTTTGAAAGGGCCAAATGCACATCCTTGTTCCTCAGGCTATAAACCACAGGGTTCAGTAGGGGAGTCACCACGGTGTGTGTGACAGAAATCAGAGTGTCCTGCTTAAGGGAACAGGTGGATCTGGGCCTTAAATAGATGATGGAGGTGCACCCAAAGTGCACAACAACCCCAGTGAGATGGTAGGCACAAGTGGAGAAGGCTTTACATTCCCCCTCAGTAGAGGGGATCCTGAGAATGGTGTTGAAGATCAAAACACATGAGAGAAAAATCAACAAAAAAGAGCCAAACTGCAATACTAAAAATAAAAATTCCTATCTCAATTCCATTATTTTTTGTGCAAGCTGCCTGAATGACAGGAGTTATGTCACAGAAGAAGTGATTAATTTCCCTCTCTCCACAGAAAGACAAAGTGAATATAAAGCAGGTATCTATCAGGGACAAGGTGAAGCCAGTCACCGTTGCAAAGGCCACTAGGTGACTACAGACTCTGTCATTCATGAGGACTTTGTAATGTAAAGTTTTGCATATAGCCACACATTGGTCATACCCCATTGCTGTGAGAAGCATACAGTTAGTGCCTCCAAAGCCAATGAAGAAAAACATCTGAACAGCACATCCAGTGAAAGAAATGGACTCTTCTTCTGTTATTAGATTTGCCAGCATCTTGGGAATGAGAGCAAATGTATAGCGAGTTTCTGAAAAAAAGAGAATGGAAAGGAGGAAATACATGGGGATGTGAAGATGACGATGAAGCCCGATAATTGACATTAGCAGGACACTTCCAGTGAGGGTGATCAGGTAAGTCAGGAAAAAAAATATAAATAACAGAATCTGCAGATCTGGAAAATCTGAAAATCCAGTCAAGATGAACTCCATCAGTTTGGTTTCATACATCATAAAAGTTTCTCATATAGAAAGAGGTCATTGACAAAAAGAAATATGACATGATTGGTGAGAAAAGTAACAAACCCATTTCCCCTTCGCAATCTCCAAAGCACAATATAACAGTCCTCTGACACAAACGGACAGTATTTCTACAGTGGTGAAAACTCTCTTACAGACCCAATTATCCAAATGTTGTAGGTACCCTTCTAATGATAATACATACTTTTCACGTTGACTTCAGAAATGATCCACTTTAGGGAAAGGATATTTCTTTATTTCCATGACTTTTTCACTTTTACATTTGTGTCAG
>NW_010155293.1:0-1787 GCF_000699245.1 Pterocles gutturalis | reverse complement strand
GGACACAATATTCCAGATGCGGGCTCACCTGGGCATTTCCTTGTTCTCCATTTTCTTCCATTGTGGAAGAAACTAAGAGATCTTCTTTGAAGAGAAAATATGACTTCTGAAATAGCCTTGATTATTTGTTTAAGCTATCCTAAACTATCCTATACAGTCTATGGGAACTTCTTTATTAGATGTGTATAAACAGTTGATAGTCTTTTTTGTTTCCAAATAAATAAATAAAAGTGGATAGCGGAGAGTAGTTTGGGCCAAAGCAAAGCAGAATCTTTTTATGTTTTTTTTTGGTTTTCACTGAAATAGCAAAACTAGGATGGGATATTATGTCCTTTATGCATCTGAAATAAAATGAATGCAATAGAAGGAAAGAATTGCAAAACCATTTAAAAAATTGAGTTAATATTACAGGCATTGCTTGCCCTTTTGTTTAGAAGTCTGACCTCTAATGCAGAATTTAGATATGGGAAACCTAAGTTTAATTATCTCCATTTCCTGAGGTAAATTAGAACTGACATCTTTTAAAGAAACAGGCAACTACTAATACTTTGGGAAATTCTCAGAGGATGAGCGAGTAATCTTTTCCTTATGATACTGTACCGTTCTGTATGATTAATTAAAAATACTTCAAAATCAGTTTAGATATTCTCTCTCTCAGGAACTGAAGAAGCCTTGTTCGCTTTGCAAGTTGTCTCTCTTAGCTAATGAATGTGCAAGTGCTTCATTCAAAGGAAACAGTTATGGAGACAGTCACTGATTATTTGCCAAACATTTTATCTAGCTATAAATCAGCCAAATTATTGGGCAAAAAGTTGAATACCTGCTGAAATCTGCTGGGCCTATTCTCCTTCAAAAAGAAAAGGCCCATTTCCAGGCTTGTAGCATGGTGAGTGCCAGTAGTATGATTTTTGTCTCCCTTACCATAAAAGGGACCCCTGGAGTTTCCAGAGAGTTAGTTAAATTGGAAGTGTTTTTATTTGCAAAGTTTTAAACTTTGCCTACTTTTACAAAGACATTGCAAGAAAGTAATTAATTTTAAATACAAGTGTGTAATTTAAAGCAGATTAAATCCCATGTGTTTATATTTTTTGTGAATGATGCATCTCTGTCTCTTGACTATAGTACGCGTGTGAAGAAGAGACGTTTAACTTAAGAATTATTTTCATCATTAAACCTGCTGCAGCCTAAACAGAGGGGATAGTTTGTCAGTAATCCATCTACAATTTATAATGTCTTTTCCAAATTACGTTAATAGCTAAAAATACGTATCTTGGTTTGCAATATTTCAAGGTCACTGTTTCAGTCGCAGTTTTAAAAATCGTCAAGTCTTTCATCATTCTAAATGAAAATATTTAATTACTGTTTTAGTCAAAAGGAAACCTGGCAGAAAGAATTAGATGATATGAAAGAGGAAAAGAAAAAGCTAGAAGAGCAAAAAGAACAGGATGCTACAAAAATAAAGGCATATTCTGTAAGTAATATTGTTGCTTTAATTTTTCAGAAAGGTTTTAACATAGAACAGAGGTTTTCATACCATACTATAATTTGTTAGATGGGGAAAATGTTGCACAGAAAAACTGCTCAATTCAAATCAAATCAGAAGGCAAGTGGTTTATTGACTTATTAGTGGAATGTAAGTAACCAGCAATCAGCAAACTGTACATTCAGAATCAGTATCAACAATACAAAAGGTAAATCACAATACTAAGGCACATACAAAATGTTACTATAGATCTAAAAATCTCTAAGCACCATTCAAGAATTAATCCTAAATATTTCTCATCCCA
>NW_010155292.1:0-1792 GCF_000699245.1 Pterocles gutturalis | reverse complement strand
TCCCCCTGCCGGAGCAGGAAAACCTATATGCAAGTCCATACTGATCTTTGTAAACTCAAAATTTCTGAACTTTTCAGAAAAATAAGTTCTAAATAAGCCTAATTTCCCTACTCTAAAACCAAACACAAGTCTTTAAAAAAACCCCTTATCTTATGAAGCCTCCAAAATTCCTGCAAATTCAAGCCACGTATTTGTATATAAGCACCTTGATGACTGCATGGTAAAACAGTGGAGAAAAATATTTTCCCAAGACTCTTCAAGTTTTGAAAATGTCTAGTTTGTTAAAAAACTGTTGCAAAAAGATGGCAGCATGCACTGCTTCACGGTCCAAGCAGCTTTGAACCATGGAAGGCATCCAAATCGCGTAACTTAGGCAGCAGAAGCTGAATCTGTCACAAGCCTGATAAAAGCATTACTCATGAGCCCCTTGCATACTCCCAGACTGATGACTGGCTGCACACAATCACAGCTGGCAATACAGTTACAGAAAATCATCCCATTTCCAGCCAAAGCTTGGGAAGACACTTCAGACTGCACAGAAAAAGCTACTGTCAAGAACTCTATGAGGCAAGTAGTAGTTCAAAGAATCAGAACACCCAACTTTTGCATTGTTCTTCATCCAGCTAAAGCTGGAAAATATTGAATGTCTGCTTGTTCTTCTCTTTATCTCCAATAGCTGCTTTTTGTTTTGATACAAAAATGCCTTATATTTCTCAAGTATAAACAGCATCCATTTAGCACCAAGTATAGCTTTGTTTCCAAGTGTAAGAGTAATAGGTTTCAATGCAAGTTCAGTATAAAAATCCATTTAAAATGCTGTTTTCACATTAATAACTGGACTTCCTTTTGCCCCAACAACTCACAAATGTCAAATAACTAAATAACACAGGCACAATAATAGCCCCAAACCCAATAAAGAATAAAGTAGCCTTTCTTGCCTGTCAGAGGACCCCATTTTCTATTCTGAGCAGGCAAGCTGAAAGCACTGCTCTTCTGTCATTCCTTGACAGTTATAGACTAGTTCTGCACCTTATTAAAGATTAAGGTTTGCCCAGGCACTCTCTCTTGGCCATCTCCTGTCCACAGTCCAGCATTTATTACAGAAGAGCTGGAGATTAGTACTGTATATTGTCTTCTGAAAGAATGCCATACTTGAAAATGAGGCCACGTGACCAAATGTCAGTTCAAAAAGTACTCAATGAAAGAACACAGTATTTCACTTAATTTAATCTTTCTACATAACCATACCTTTTGGGTTACATATATAACTGATAACTCTCATTTAGGTTATTTTTTGTAGATTCGAAAACAAAGTAAAACTGGTAATATGTTGCCTTTTTATGATGAAAATAGATTTTTGGTTTGTTAAAAAACTTATGAACATAATTATGCAATTGTATAAGGCCCTATTGTGTGTAAACATTTGCTACCTGGTTTTGGTCTGATGCAAGTATGTTATAGCCAAAATTCAGCAGGCTGAGCTACTACATAAGAAATATTCTGGGACTGCACAGAACACTGTCCCAAACTATTTAGCAAAGACCATTATCAACCACCATAATTTCTTAGAGGCCACCATGAACAATCACCACTCAACTTTTAACCAAAAGCATTACAAAGTCTATGTGATTCCATAGATGAACACCGTTGTCTGGACCACAGTTTGAAAAACTGTTTTGTAAGATTAGCATTTGTAGGAGCACTACTAGTTAATTCTAAGCTGATGTCCTAAAAATACTCGTTTAATATCATCATATGTTTCCAGGCTACCATTTTACTTCCTCTGACTTTT
>NW_010155291.1:0-1679 GCF_000699245.1 Pterocles gutturalis | reverse complement strand
TGTGTGTTCTTTGGATATGTTTGTATATTTTTTTATTCACGTTCTTGTTGCATAGTGATGAAAGTGTATGTGGTTTAGGACTGATGTGTCTGAACATTTAAACGTTCTTGGATGATAATGCAACAGAAGAGAGCTATGATCTGGCTAAGCATTTTTTAATTTTCCTAGTTTAATTTTTGATAGTTTTCTGTCATGCTTTGCCTAGGAGCTAAAACGTGACTAAAAGTTCAGGTTCTCTTGCTAAGTGTTTCTGCCTGTAGTTTGTGACACTGTCTTTTGAGCATCTTGAGCACAGGATGGCAGGGAAGTTTTGGTATTGGGGTAGAACTCACTTGTGAAGGATTTCTCCTTTAACAAATATATTGTTAATCCTGCTTGTAGTAGAATAGAATAGCTGAAGAAGCTAATGCAGTTTTGGTTTAGTAAACTGGAAGCAAAACTTTATAAGCTCCTGGGAGCTTGTAAATCTACTTGTTGAGTCATGGAAGTCTACTTTGTATGATTCTACTAAGATAAGTTTAAAATCACTGTGAAAAGCCGGTAAAAGGTGATTATGATAATCTTGCTAAGGTGTTTCCATACTGTTAGACCACCAAGTTTACTGAAATCGAATACTGTTTGTTTTTTAATCATTTCTTTTTTTAAATACAAAAATTTTGTTGTGGAGCCATTTTGAGTAACACTTCATATACTTTTTTCATGAGAGGACTCAAACTGTAAGATGAGTGAAGCAGAGGATTTGAGAAACATAAGTGGACCGGTAGATTGTGTGAATTTGGAAATTATTTAATTAAAAAACCCCAAGTATTTGGAACTATGCTTTAAATGGAGATTACAACAAACATATGTTTCTTTTGTTTCCTTGCAAGCTAAACCAGAACAATCTGGCAAGAACTAGTTTGATTTTACCTCTTTGAATCACACATGGATGAGGTCTCTTTATCTGCTCCCATGCACTTTCTCATCAATGGAAAGGAAAATACTCCTCAGCATTAAACTCTTGTAGGATAATACAGTCCTAGTGCTGTTGGGCTGCTTTATGACCATTCATTACAGCAGTCCAGCTTTGGCTTTTGAAGTAATCCTTTTAGAAAGCAGGATTCAGCTCCTCAGAAGGACTAAATATTTTGATCTTGTTCTGTTAACGAGCATGACCTTGCTACACATGAATTGTCCTAGTTCTGTGATTATTATTGTTTAAATCCAAGGTGCATGATGGGAAGTATGCCTTGTCCATTTCTTGTATAATAATACAAATGCTGTACGATGAGGTAAATTGAATGTTGGGTATCATACTCTCGATGCTTGCGACTAATACTTAGTTGTAGAAACTGCTTATGTTGAATGAAGTAAAAGATACTTTCAATGAAATGAAATAACACTTCCCAAAACATTTTTCACCTTTAGGCTTTTTGGAGAAACCCAACAATTCCCAGGTAAGTATTTGTTCATGTCAGACTGACTGCTTGATCTGCTTATTAAATAGTATGTAGTTACTTTGAATTTGGTTTGTTAACATTGGATTGTGTCTTTCGTAGCCGAAGACTGACAAATCTGTTTTGGAAATGAATGAAACCTCTCCTAAAAGAAGGCAGCAGAAATCAGGTAATGTTCATTTCATGTGGTTCTGGGTTTAGCTTTCATAATCTTCCTGGATAGGAGTATTTAATAAAGCATGT
>NW_010155290.1:0-1763 GCF_000699245.1 Pterocles gutturalis | reverse complement strand
GTTTTTTTTTAATCAAAACCAGAAAAAGAGCATGTTGCAGTCACCAACATGTGAGCCTGGATAGGAATTTTAATCGAATTCAAATGTATATTTCTGTACAAAGAAATGTCAAGACTTAGATTTATATCTAGGTGTGTTTATCTAACATAATTGAGAGAGCGGATAATTTTGGAAGGCTTTCATCACTTTTGACTTAAGCTTTTAAGCAAAAATAAATATATTGACAAATGTACAAGTTAGGGCTAAGCATGCTACTCTGAAAGTAACTTTTAATTCAAATAGTACAAATGTGTATAAAAAGCCAAATAATTATTTACTACTTCACTTTTTCACCATACCAGACTGCCACATTATATAGAAATTATTCTATTTTTTTGTAACCTGAACAAACTCAGAAACATATTTGTTAGAAGGAATAATTCTGTATTCAGGCAAATCTTACCATACTGAAATTCAGCATCCTTATAGGAAGAAGAAAAAAGAACAACAGCTAAGTAACAGTCGCTTCAAAATAGGAAACTGAGAAAATAGAGAAGCTATTGAAAAATAAAAGAAGAGAAACAGTCGTGGGATAAAGTGCTTCCAGGCATTCCAGTGTGCATCACTAGGAGCTTGCAGTGAATATGTAGCATCAATGAGAAAAACTCAGTATGGCTCAACAGCAAGTGAAGGTTGTTAGAAGGAAAAAGATTACTTCTGTTTTAGAAGTGTGTGCTGAATTAGGAAAACCAAAAAAATATATTAATACTAGAAAGTTATGTTTAAAACTGTAGTAAAAATTGTTAAAAAAAGCTGTTTGAAGCTCCCCAACCTCTTAAATACATATATGTTTATTTTGCTGCATGAGAAGCAGAAAGCCTACGAAAGGGACATCGGGAGTGGCAGATACTGTTTGTTCCTTTTACCTCTAGGCAAATGAGATCTCTGATGAAAAAGCTGTGTTTCTTGGTGTGAACTAAAGAGAAACTTATGCTTTGATATCATAGGCAGTTTTTAGTCTAAGGAAATGTTTTAAATTGAAGTGTTAAAAAAAAATATTGAAAAATATTAATAAATGGAATAGTAGCGAGCATCCAGGATCAAGTTCTTTTCACACAAGAATTCTGAAGGGATTGAGATTTGAAGTGAGGTTTAATCCTGGTCAGTAGACAAATATTCAGTTGGCATAAGCAGTTTACATTTGTGTCGTCTAAGCTCCCAACATATCAAAAAATGTAGGCAGTGATGGAACTGAGAAAGCTACTCAGCTGACCAGGTTTCTGTTTCAAGGCAAGTTGAATTTCTCTTTAGTTTCCACTGACTGTCATGGGAACCTAGACACCTGGACTGACATGTCTTACTCTTAAGCTCAGTCTCACCCTGGTCTCTGGCTATTTTTTTGTAAATACCGATTCACTGGGAAGAAAGAATATAAGAGATTATTAGCAAGAAAACTAAAACAGCAGACATTGTCATGTCATTGCATGAACACCTGGTGTGCCAGTCTAGAGAGAGGGGTGTAGTATGAAAATGCCTGAACAGCACAATTGAAAATGGAAGATAATCTGACAACAAGTTGTGTGTAAAGGCATTTCATTGCACACTGTAAAATTTAACTGTGGAACTCACTGCTGCAGGATGCAGCAAAGACCAAAAATAGAAATTTATTCAGAAAGCTGTTGGGTGTATTAATCTAACATAGTTTCTTGTGGCTGTTAATTCATTTGTAGATACAGCCACTAGCTCGTAAGTCCCTGAAGTGGTGAATAGAAAGGTATGCCAGA
>NW_010155289.1:0-1801 GCF_000699245.1 Pterocles gutturalis | reverse complement strand
CAAGGCCAGACTGATCCAGCACCATCTCACTGTTTAAATAACTTCTTTATTGCCAGATAACAACTTGTTTCTGCAAAATCTTAAATGTTATGTTAAAGTCAATAACTATAATAGGTTTTGTATAGTTCAAGAAAACAAATGCCTCAGGAAGGCTTTGCTCACTTCAAATGAGAAAAGGCAAAAGGGCTTTGAGTTTTTGTTGGTTCTAAAAAAAAAAATCTAATGATTTTTCTCATCCAAATTTAACTGACAGTTGATAATCTCAGCTCTCAAACTCATTAACTCAGAGATTATTATCTTGACCTGATAAAACTGAAGGTGAATCTTCAGGAAAAAAAGAATGGGGTCTGGAATGCTTAAACTGAAGGGTGGGGATGCTGCTGAAGTCTGCAGCTATCCAGATTCACTCATCCTTGATGATAATTAAATACCAGATTTTTTAAATTTTTCTTTGTTGGTCACAGGATGTTTTCTCCTTATTTTGTAATTACTCACTGGCACAAATAACGATTTTCTGTGGCAGGTAGCTAAGCACATGGAAAAAAAGACATTATAAAGTTGGACATAGCTATATGCACCATCCTGTCATTTTAAGTACACAGCAGTTGAAAACATGCTAGAAGTAGAATGATTTCATATGCGGTTATAATACAAAAGACAACAACTTTTGTTATCAGGCAGCATTGTCTATTGTGTCACATACCTTTAGCAGCATAAACTTCTGAGATAATTTTCTTTCTTTTTTCTTTCCAGTAAAATAACTTTGGAATTCAAGCATAAGACTCTTCTGTAATCAGTAATTTTTGTTATCCTTTCAAATGAACACGTTAATACTGAAGAGGTGTACCGTACCTAGGGAAGTCTCAACTGGTATTCAGGTTAGCCAGAAAATAAGCTGTAAACCTTTTTGATCCAGGAGAGAAAAGCCATCTGGTGATGGCTCAGCAGCTGGTCAGCTGGCATTAGTGTCGTTAGTGATACTGATTGTTTTCCTTTGACTGTGAATTGAGCATGTAACTTTCTTGCCTACCCAGAATGAAAGCTCCTTGAGGCAGCTGTGGTTTCATCTTCAGACGTTATCTTCCTCAGTACAGTGAGCATAACATTAAAGAGGGACTAATCTAAAGACAGTTTTTTAGTCCCTGTTCACCAGTGAATTGCTACTGAAACACAAGGAACAGTTTGCAGCTACAAAATATGACCACCATCTCTTGTTGTAAGCAATCCAAGAGGCATTACTCCTTTTCCATCCCAGGGCATCCTCACATCTTTGTACTTCTTGTTTTGTTTTACTCCTATATGTTGAGAAACTGAAGAACATTCAGGAAATCTTCCTTCTTTGCTAGGTAACTGGGCAGAGTCACACCCAGTGCTTGCCTTATCAAGACATTCCTGATGCACAGGGTCATTTGAGACTACTAGAAGTTGGTAAGATCATCTGTCTAAGATGTGTCCTGCAGTAGCTGATACTGCTAGCCACAAACACACTATGTACAGAAATGTTTATTACATACTATTTGTGTTTGCTTTTTTTTGTGCTATTAGTCTCAAGTCTGCAGAGCACTAGTGCAGAGATGCAACAGTGCAACAGAGCAGCAGGAAGCAGGGCACTGCAGTTGGCTGCAAAAAGTTGACTTAAGTTCTGTGGTTTGACGCTTTTTTTTTTTTAATGCTACCACTAACAGTTCAGATTTGTGACAAGAGAGAAATTTGTAAATGTTTTAAATGCATGATAACTGTACTGAAGACTTGTGTTGTGGGCTTCCCGTGTAACACTTTGAATACTGTGTTCAGTTTTGGG
>NW_010155288.1:0-1787 GCF_000699245.1 Pterocles gutturalis | reverse complement strand
GGCCCCGCGCCTTCCCCCGCCGCTGCACCCGCGCTCCCCTGGCGGCCCCTCAGGGCTGGCACGGAGCAGGAGGCGCCTCAGGCTGCCCTTCTTGGGCGTCCTAAATGGCGGTTAACTGAACCTCTGTGAAAGAACGGGATGAAAAGGAGATTCTGTGGGTGATTTTGGCTATGTGTGAAATCAATTCTGTGAAGCCCCAAAGTAAATCTGCAGGGAGAAAGCCCGCGCTGGTTCTTTTTTTCTCACCTGGCATCCTGAATGTTTGCAATACTAGCATTTGAGCTTGTCCTGGGTGAATGTGAGTAGAGCCTTAATGTGTGTTGTTGTTTGGTGTTGGTGTAAGCTACAGCGAGAATTCTGGGAGATACGAATGTTCCGAGTTTTTTCATATTGCTACTTAGCAAAGCACAATAGAGAGCAGCCTTTTTAAAAGAGGAAACTGTGTTCCTGTAATGTCTTCTTATCGCTGTGCTGTAGCAAGTTAGCAGTATTTAGTATTTGTGTTTGTTTCTTTCTCACAATAGCCATGTCATTTTAAATGGGGACTAATGCTATTTGCCTTTATCCTAAACATCTGTTCTATGTGAGGCCGTAGGCAGGGAAGACAAGCAGGTAGGATGCTGTCCTGATTTGATCTTTGGTGTGAGAGCTGACTAAAGTTCAGCTGCATTTCTTAATTGGAATGTAGCTTATTTGCAATCAAGTGCTTCTTTATTGGAATGTCCCTGAACCTGCATGTGATGTGTACTGCATTCTGATCTTGACCTTTGCTTTTAGCATGACTGTGAGGGCTGTCTCTGTTGTGCGCTTGCAGACTGTTCACGTGTCTTTTACGAGTTTAACAAAAAAGTCATTGTAAGTCAGTGCTCTTTTTCTCCAGCAAAGGGAAGTGCTCCCTGGCAAGTATTTTTTCT
Source organism: Pterocles gutturalis (assembly GCF_000699245.1). Classification (NCBI taxonomy): domain Eukaryota; kingdom Metazoa; phylum Chordata; class Aves; order Pterocliformes; family Pteroclidae; genus Pterocles; species Pterocles gutturalis. The sequence goes on along the minus strand of NW_010155288.1, from coordinate 873 downwards.
GTGTCAAATGGTTAGCCCAGCAAAAGACTTCAGGGAAGACTTGGGGGAGCAGAGGAACAAGGATTCAGCCTCTCCAGTACTGTAGCTGTTGAGGTATAATGACTGCATGTGGACTGTAGCAGAACTGAGCCTGTTTGGGTCTTGTTTCTTTCTCTCTTTTAGCCATGAAATAATCAACATCAATCTGAAGAACAAACCTGACTGGTTCTTTGAGAAGAACCCCTTTGGGCTGGTTCCTGTTCTGGAGACCAGCAAGGGTCAGCTGATCTATGAATCCCCAATCACTTGTGAATATTTGGATGAAGCATTTCCAGGGAAGAAGTTGATGCCTTTGGACCCGTATGAGCGAGCCTTTCAGAAGATGCTCCTGGAACACTTCTCAAAGGTACAGCGTGATCAGGGTGGGATTGTGTTTCTTACTTTACTGTAGCACCAAAAACTGCAGCTCTGTTGCCAGTGCTGCTTTCATCCTTTAGGGCAGGTCTTGTGTCTGGGGAAAAAACATGTAAATAACCGGAGGGGTTATTTCGGGTCTCTTGCTGTCAGCACATACAAACCACTCATCTGTGTCTGAATTGCTCCCAGTGTTTATGTGTGGGGATGGATGCAAGAAGACAGGCAAGCTAATGGAAGTGTATATTACTGAGACAAGATTTTGAGCATCCTACGATAGAGGAAAAGTTTAGTTGATCAAACCAGCTGAATGCTTGAGACCTGGGCAGTGACAATTGCTGTATTTTAATTAAAATCTCTCTGTAGGAAGTACTGTATGAATGTGGAATGTGAAGAGTGCCTGACTGACTACAACCATGGGCAAGAGACGGCAGGTGGCTGTAGACATGGGACATTGTGGTGGGTTAGCCCTTGGCTTGG
>NW_010155287.1:0-1803 GCF_000699245.1 Pterocles gutturalis | reverse complement strand
TTTTTTTTTTTTTTTTTTTTTGGCTTGGAATCACTGGCTTTGTCTCAGTTTGGCAAAAGATTATATCCTTTATGACACAAGCCGCATCAGTATCTTCTGCCTCCAGACCAAGTGTTCCACTTTCTATTTTTCTTTTTTTCCTTTTAATGAAATGAATATAAAATAGAGCATCTAAACTACAAAAAGGAACAAAAAAAGCACAGGCATCAGATCCAGCTAGTAGAACACATTACTGTGTGGATTCAGAATCAAGGCTGGGCAAAGAAGCCTTTCCTCTGAGGAGAAGACAATTTCCTTGCCACTGTGCTAAGGTTATTTTAATGCCAGCATCCCTAAATAACCATGCACTGTGTCATACCACCCCTTTGTCTCTCTCCCCATCCTTTTGGTTGGACTTGTATTTATGTCAAGTGCAAGGCTGGACTGTGTAGAGACTCAGTATTTGGTAGAAGTGCTTTACAGAGCTTCTTTTTAAAAATAAATAAATATATAAATGAGAGAGAGAATAACGAAGTTCTTTAATTAACGTGCAGTGTACCCTCAGGCTTTGCCTGTAGGTTCAGAGCCCTGTCTGTGGCGAGCCCATTGCACTGACAGCTGGTCTGGGGCTGGGAGAAGCAGAAATCTCCCAGAGGAACCTGTCAGTCGACATGGATCCGTGTTGATTCCTCCTGTTAGGTAATTGCTGAAGTAGAAGCTTCTCCAAATTGTTCAGGATTCAGGAAGTACTGTTCAAATAAAAGGCTATATAATCTTGCAGTGCTGCTATTTTGAAGATTATTTAAACCTTACATAAATTGTCCTGGAAAAAAATATTGCAGTTATCAAGATGATCGTCACAGATCACCATCACTGGAAGTTGAACACTGAGGTCATGGAGCAGCTGCACCACATGGTCTCACTGGTGTGTAGTCTTCAAATGACCAGGGAGGCTGTACAGCTAATGCTGCAAAGGTACACCGCTGATGCAAAAGATCTGCTCTCAAGCTAAACTGCTGCTCTCTGGCTGCTAAAAAGGACAAGGAAATGTAGTTACAGAAAAGGGAGTTTGAAGACAAATTTTGCTGTTTAATTCTGTATTGGAGTTATCATCATCTGTAGCCATTCCGTCCATTTGATTAACCCTCAGAATGCTCTCTTATACCCTTACAAAGAAATCTTCAAAGAAACCCTGGGATCAAGGCAGTGTAAGCTCAAGATTTAAGTCAGCTTTGTGTGACAGCTTCTGTTTCATGCTTTCAAATGTACCCACAGATCTCTGCCTCAGTTTGTTAGTTACCACTTGCAAAATACATAAGGACATGCAGTGCCTTAATGTACCTCTCCCAGAAGAAGAAAATCTTATACATACTCAATTGAATTAGATGTTTTGGAGAAAAATTTTGTTTTCCTGAAGACTGTATTTATGAAAAGCCTATCTAGAAGTTTCTATTTTTTATTAATTGCAAATTCTGTAGTGTTCTATAGAACTTTAATGTCCAAATTTGTCCTCACTAAGTCTATTTAACTACTACTGTCTTCATATAAACATTGATAAATATTGCTAAGAATGAAGTGTTGAATGTCTTTTTTATGATAGCAGTAGAACATACAATAAAGGCTTTACTATTTCCCTTATCCTTGGGGAAGTACTTAAGCAGATAAAGTAATTAATCATATGAGTTACTAGCTTATATAGTAAAAACAGAATATTTGTTAGCTGCACATGTGAGGAGATTTTAAATAAATTCAGTAGTTCTATCTGTAGTTCAACTCTTTGAAAGAAAAAAAATCCTATAATTGGATTTGTTTGTTGAAAAAAAG
>NW_010155286.1:0-1821 GCF_000699245.1 Pterocles gutturalis | reverse complement strand
CGCTCCTTATTTTGGAAGGGGGTATTGCTAACCCTTCTGTGGGCATGCATAGATGGGGTCTTATCTCCCCACGCCTGTTTTTGGGAAGTGATGAGGAGGCAGCAGGACCAGCTGCTGTCCCTGTGCACACCAGCAATCACTGGAGCTGCCATGGGGCTGTCGCATCACCTGACATCAAATCATCTCTCGGTTAACAGCTCTTGTGTGGCAGATGTTCCCCAGACCTGACGGACCCTGATGGAGGGGGGTCCCCAAGGCTGCAGGAACACCCCAAACCGCCCATGGTTGTCCCCAGGCAGGGCTGAGCTACCAAATAGCGGGTGCTGGCAGGGACCCTCCCATCTGCAGGGAGAGACTAAGCCCACACTGGCACTGACAGCTCTACCCCAGGGCTTCACTACAGCCCCACAGGGGTCCCAGCTCCTCACTGCATCCCCAGGACTGGGAGAGCCCAGGTCAGGTTATCAGGAAGGGGCTTGAGCTATTAAAGCCTCCCCAGAGCTAAACCCGCATCCCCTCTGCTCCTGCCCGCATCACTTCCACACTCCTTCTAGGAGAAAAACAACTTTCCCTCCACAGGGAGGGACAGCTTTGGTGCATTCAGCCAAAGTGGGGGAAATTGGTGCTGCTGGGACCAGTTCCCTCCCCAGGCAACTGGCAATACCACCCACTCTGCCCTGGCAGGTTAGTGACCTGACAGTGATGTCAAATGAGTGACGTCCCCTCCTAGGGCCTCTGTTTCCCACACCAGGAAATGGGGCAGATATTTCCAGTCTTATTCCCCAGGGACAAGGCTTCCCAGCATCCCCATCCCCGTGGGCAGGGGCTGGCACAGCAGCACGGCTCCCCTCTGCCCAGGTTCCTGTGGCGTGGCTGGCTAAAAGGTCTCAGCCTTGGAGAGACTGGAATTTATTTTTAACCTCGGTTTGATTTAAATCCATATGGACATTTTAAAGTTACTGGAGAAACCAAAAGTTATGTGTGGGTTCCAAGTTCCTACACAGCTCAAAAATATCTTCCCTGCAGCACGTTTGGGCAGGCGGCAAGCAGCATTTCCCATGCATGGGGCTGTGCAGGAAAGCAGAGCAGGGGTCCTGCCCTGCTGCCACCACCTCCTCCAAGCTCCAGAGCAGAGCCTGAAACTCGCTCCAGACTGTGGCAGGAAAAGCATCACCGGGACTCAGGGGAACCTGTGCACACACCTCAGTGCCTGCGGCACGAGGGCACCCAGCCCCACCGGCTATGGACAGGCTCCATCGTGAGTCCTGGGAGGCAGGCGGGAACTGCTGTCCCATTTCACAGCTCCTGGGACAGAGGCCCTGAAAGGGGACGGGATTCGGCCTGATCCATGGAGAGCTCGTGGGGAAGGAGGGGTGTCACCAGCTCCAGCCCAGCTGCTTCGGTACCGGACAGTGGGGGGTGAGGTGTGATGGGTAGAGGGATGTTGTGGCAGGATGAGGGAAGCCAGGCAATTACCTGCTGGGGCAAAAGATGGAGAGGGATGCAATAGGGTCACAGCTGGGTCATATTTGGCCTCCCTGTCCCATGGCCGCTCCATCCCAGGAGTAGAGCAACCCTGGAGATGCTCTGAGGGACACTGGGTGCCCGGTGGAGACGACACCAGGCTCTGTGGCTCTGCTGGTGTTTGCTGAGTGGGGTGAGCCTCTCCATTCCCAAGGGAACCTGCTGCCAGGGTGTTGCTGTCCCACCCCAGGGTGCAGCCAGGGGTCCCAGGCATGGCAGAGAGAGCCCAGTGCCGAACCCTGGTGTCCCGAGGGGCTTGGGAGCCGCGGTGAGGGAGGGCGAGCCTGGGGGCAGACA
>NW_010155285.1:0-1818 GCF_000699245.1 Pterocles gutturalis | reverse complement strand
TAATTTATATATATAATATACATATACATATGTCATATTTTAATTGCAGGTGGTTCCAAGAACTGAGGCTACTAGATCAGTTCTTTCCCGGTATTTGTTTGTCAGCTCTACTGCTGAAAGAAGTCTGCTGAGCCTAGGGATCCTGTCCAGATATCACCAAAGTTTAAGGAAGCACACAAAGAAATAACATAGGCATATTTTACTCATCAGTTTTTCAAAAGTTCTGAAAATAAAACAGAACAATCACAAGTGCACACAATAAGAAACAACCAGGCTACACACACAAAGAAACAACCCAGCTCTTAATTATTTAGGTTTTGCATCAAGTTTGGATTAGAAAGGGAAATTTGAGGAAAATAGGGCACTAGTATCATTACCATTTGGTAGGCTCCCAGAAAGAAAAAAAAAAGTCTGATTGCTCCCCCTTCAACAATCTGCAGATGTGGAAAGAGCAGATTATCTTTCCACGCACTGGTCAACCTGTCATCAAAGTGATTAAATAGATTTACAGGAGAAGTAACATTCCAGAGGGCACTGGCAAAACTAACACATAAACGGACAGGACAAAGACCCACTAGTGAAGAAATCATTTCACAGCAGACATAGGGGGCAAGGAAGAAAATATTACTAAACGGCTTCTTGGAGAGGAAAAGACAGGGCACCTGGAGAGATGGATGCGGTGTGCAAGGCAGATGAACGTCCCTGAGACATTTGTCACTAGTTGGGCTGCAAGGCACTGACATTAATGAGGGTGGCATTTGGAAGATAAAAGCAATATCTCTGAAGCAGACAATACAGTTTCCAGGAACCACACATGGGGACATAGTGTAATCAAAAAGGACTGGAAAATGCTCACGTTGAGCAAAAGCATCACAATCACTACTGATATTCATGGGAGAATATGGATCAGGAATAAACGGCTTACAATTTTGTCTGGAGGGTTGGTGGTGATCGTGGGTTGTTTTTCCTCTTAGCCCAGTCAATTCCCATCACATTCCTTTATTGAAGGACTCTCCATCAGTCATCCACTTACACCTGCCTTGTCAAAAGTCAGTGTTTCATTGACAAGTGCTTTTCAGACAGCAGACCTCTAGAGAACAGCTCTGTCGATAGTGAGTGGGGATTTACAGTGGTGGAGGCACTTGTCTGCGATTATCTCCTCTTGAAAGCAAGGAGAGAGCTGGGAGATACCCCAAGCCCTGGCTGTCAGGACACAAGCAAGTGGAGAGAGTGAGATCTGGCTGCCCCTCATGGGTGCCTCAGAGTGCCACTATGCCAAAAATTATGTCAGCTATGTCTGAGAGCTACTCCTGCCATGACCCAGGGGATGTGAAGTGTCCTTATTAATTAACCACTCCCTGCTTTCGTGACGCAGTGTCAGCTGGGTTTCACAGCCCATTTTGACTCTAACACTCTTGGATGTCTCTGGTCTCTCTCCAAAAGGAGAGGATGCTGTGGTCCTAGAATGGAATGAGACAAACCCAAGCATCCCAGAACAGCTTTCCTGATCCCCAGACTCACCCTGTCAGGGATCTTAGGTGATTAAATCCAAGTTCCCATCCCTGTTCCCTTCCACACTAACGTATTGCCCCTCTGGTCAGTTTTTCTCCAGCAAATAAAGCGGCTGCTTCACCATTAGAAGAAAGCCAGTCAGCAGCAACAGTAAATACATCGATCTGCTTGTCCGTCCGTCTACTTCTTCCTTCAGGAAAACACGAGGCAGCCAAACCCCAAGTCGACGGCGAGTTTCGGATGAGGTCTGAGTAGCAGTGACACGAAGCATGGACTGGCCCGGGACAGGGAGGCTGTGCAAGCGGA
>NW_010155284.1:0-1773 GCF_000699245.1 Pterocles gutturalis | reverse complement strand
GCGGACGTCTAGCCAATTCCTTATCCAGCAATTTCGTGTTCATCTTAAAGTATTTCCAGTAAGTAAACTTAGGTTTACTGGGGAGTGATCACAATCCATCTCTATATGTGGGCTTGCATTACTTCAGTGCAGCTACTTTGGCATCCATATGATCAGCTGTAGACCATCGTGTCTTCATCTCCTGCTTTCAGAATACTATAAATGTCTATAACTCCCACATTCTCTGGTTGCATCAATGTCTTTCCAAGAAGAACACCATGGATATGCAACAAAACTTCTAGGGTGTTTGGGATGGACTGTGGCAGCAGGTCTACAAACAATCAGTCCAAACAGTTGACCTTGTAGTGTAGCTCAGTCTGTGCCCAAGTCTGGACTAAGGCTGTGTCATCTCAGGTATGCTCCATCCACACATAAGCACCCTAAAACTTTCCTTAAATCTGAACTTCACAATGAGTTGGCCTGCACCTACTGCATACAGGCAGTAAGTTTGGATATCATCCAAACCTGATCTGATCTAATTGAATTTAATTTACATTTGATAAATGGGATAAATGCACCCTTACAGAACCAGAATTTCCTTGTTTGTACTGGCTTACAGCTTATTTAGGAGGCAATCTGCAGGACTTAATGGGGCAAATCTTACTGCACGGATGCTAAACTTGCCCTCTTTTATGCTAGTAATAGCTAGACTGTGGAGTATTTCTGATGAGCAGGATACACTCCTAGGAATTATCAGAAGAAACATTCATGAAAGGAAATAATCACATAAATGAGTGACAACTGCACAAATCTCCCTGAACCAGCACTGAAGTCCAACTCCAGTTCTTTAGCATCTTCTCTTTCCACTGTCTCAGGAAAGATGTTTTTATCCACAGCAAAACCCCACAAGGTAGATTTGACACATTCGAGTCTAAATCAAACTACTCAAGGTAGATTTGACACATCAGAGTTTAAATTAAACTCTGTTTCAAATAAAATTATAAGTTTGGAACAATGTACAGGCGATATAGAACAAAAAGTCAGTGGCATGACAATAAGATCTAGGGTTTTTTTTCAGTTCAGAATAATAGCCTGAAAACTTAAACCTTGGCATTTATCAAAACAAAGCAAAAGCTGTTTGTAAGTCACAATGTATAGAAACTTTTGTTAAACCTACATATATTTAGCTTTGGAATTTTAATATCTCTGTTGCTGGAAAGTATGTAGCTTTAATTTAGCTTTGTTGTTTACTGTTTACCCTACCCAAGACTTTGCTTCAGATCTGATTTCCAGTTCTCTACTATTTCCTTAGGTTTTGTTTCAATAAATGTGATTGATAATATTTTCAAATATATCTGAAAAAAAACCTTACAAATTAAAGAATGTAGGGTGAGAATCAGCTTCTTTGATACCCACCCTGGTGGGTCTGTGTGTGTGAATATAAAAAAAAATAATATTTGCTTTAGAAAACCTTATAGATAATGCAGAGATTGAACACATCTGCCTCCTTGTAGCCCTGTACATCTCTGTAAGTTTCTCTAATAATATGGCTCTCTGCAGAGCTCGTATCTCCTTTTGTGCTTAATTGTAGCACTCAATAGAAGTTGAGAATCACCTGTCTCCCATCTACAGACCTTTGACATCGAGATTTGGTTGGAGAATCACTTACACTTTCCCAAACCCCACCACAGAATCTAGAATATTTACATTTGATTAGGACTACAAATCCTTTCTGCTCCAGTGATGTACTTCAGGTCATATGTGTTTAGGGAGATGGCGGAAGTCATTGCTAGA
>NW_010155283.1:0-1819 GCF_000699245.1 Pterocles gutturalis | reverse complement strand
TTTAAGCAGTCTTTAACCCACGACAATGCGCAAAACAGAAAATAAAAACCAAATAATCTGAATGAGCAGCTGAACAAACTTCACCACCACCAAGTAAGCAATCAAAGTTCAGGAAGACTGTTGTCTCTCTTTCTCTCTCAAGTCAACGTTACTCCATGAGGACAATTGTCTTCAATTTTCACTTCTCAAAAGAGCCTTTGGAAAAATTTCCCAGGAGTTTTCTTTCTGAAATGGCTGAAATTGTAAGAATTGTCCCAAGCAAGCAGTTAAAAACCATGGCGATACATGGTCATCATGCCGGGTTTTTAAGTATATAGTTTTTTACCTTGGTTGTCTAACTGGAGAAATATAAAATGAAATGGCTTTTTGTAATGTACTCACTACCCATTGTCACAAAATAAGGTCTTTAAGTAATTCATAAAGGCATTTTTGTTGGAAGCATGACAAATTAAATGTGTGTGAATAAGATTATTCCTATAAATTGCAGTATTTTGTCTTAGTAAAATCTAATAATTTTGTTAATAGAAAAACAAGAAATATTTTCCCTCAGGGCTAACAAATCACCACAAGATATTTCAGGAGATGCTTAAGCATCTATATACGTTGCTGAATTAAGGACCTTTGTTTCCTGTAAATACAATGGGGCCTAAGAAAGGCAGTAAGGTACTATGATTTTAGAGTTCTACATGAGTTTTGGATGGCTTAGAGAGTCTATAAACAGACTGTAAGTACCTAAAATAGCAACCAAAGTTAAATGCCCCAAACAAGGTTCTGTGAGTATTTTCTTGTATTATTAAAACAAGACTATATTTGACTATGCGCAATTGTTAGGTGTTTTTGGTTTTGGGGTTTTTTTTAAGTACGTCTCTCTTAGTGTTGCACCGCTGATCCTGAGGATTTTTCAGGTATGACAAATGTTATCTTATCCCAATGTTACATCTTACTGTTTTATTGTAACTAGTTTATTTGTGTAAAGAAAAATCCACCGCCCTCTGTGCAAGGGTAGTTCTGAAATATAAATCACTTACAATATTGCACCAATGAAATAGAGGTTTTAAGACTAGAAGAGACCTTTGCAATCCATAGCTAACATGTTTATTCTGCATTGAAAATTTTGGATAATGAAGTTGTCATAGATTTGATTACCTTGCTAATGATGTATCTGATTCTGACATATAATGTCAGGATGCAGCATTTACTTAAAGTTACTTTGTGGTTTGTATTCTGACACTGTATGACTCACATAGCTTGACTTGATATGTCTTCAACTGACACCTTGCCATAGATATGCAAATGTTCTCATTTTCTGAAAAGAGCAATTAAAATACTTTTGATAAACCAGCAGTTCTACAGAAAAATACTGATATTTTTCCACATCATCAGGATATAGTGTTATACAGAATTCACTAGCACCCTTTTAGCATGTCTTTAAATGTAGAGTTACTTGTGCAACAACAATTAAGTGTTACTGTTCTGAAAACAATATTCTGTATAATACTATGAACATCCTGGTAAACAGTAATGCTACTTGATCACACAGTTTACAATTATTTTTGAAGATATAGCGCACACACATATAAGCATAAAACACACATATAAGCATAAAACTGTAATAAACTCAACACGTTATACTTGTTTCTCCATATCTACATTTTTCATGTGCTTCATGGTTTTTGATGTACACACAGGGGCAGTTATCTGTGTAGCTGCTGTTTTGAATGGAATAGCTGAAGAGTGACAGCTAAAGAAGATGGCAGGCTGCACTTCTATTCCCTGAAAAGTGATGTGCCGTATTTATATTAAGTAATATATAAGTATA
>NW_010155282.1:0-1799 GCF_000699245.1 Pterocles gutturalis | reverse complement strand
TATTTTAAAAATATTTTTATAATTCTCTAATATATATTAGCACTGTTTCTTCCTGAGTCTGCACAACCAGAATTACCAAGGCTAAATGAAGTTTATTTTGCAGACAGGGCAGCAAGGTAGGCTCTAACATTTTCGAACTTGTTTAATGAATATTCATACAAGTGTGCATTGTGTCACACAGTATATTGTTCTCTTCGATATATTTGACCTTGGCACTATCTCTGATTAGGAATGAGGTCTGTTTTACATCTGTCTCCCAGCCCTTTTCCTCATCTACCTAGAAGCAAGAGACTTTCACAGTCTTAAAGTAGCAATAATAATAATGATGGTGATAACTGAAATATGTCCAAGTATGTTAGCAGTCTCACAGAAGTTATGGCAGACTCCTTAACCAATCTGTGTTCTCATGAAACTAGATCTTCTTCAGCATTATTATTATGGAAGGTTCTGAAAATTTTGCTTCCTTTCCCTCTTCTCCTCCTGACAACTGATATTTGACATCAAAGATGTTGTGATGTCCTTTCTGACAGTTTTCAAAGTTTGAAATGGATTGACATTTCTGTTTCCAAGGCCAAGTCCACATTGCTTCCTCCCACACTGCACAGGTTGAACTTGATCTATCCCATCACATGATGGTTATGAGGGGCGCACGTGCAGTATTCACTTTGGATAATCTGTGTGACAATGCTCCTACTACACCCTGGTACTAAGTATTGCAGAGTGACTCAAATTCATTGTTACAACTAAGAGGTGAACATTCGTAGCAAGATCTCTGGAAAGATCTGGTGAAGGACTAATTCTCCATCACTAGCATAAAAGGTGATACCTCAGTGTTACCTTTTAGTGAGACTAAAGTGCTTTCGTGGAATATTGAGAATCTCTACGATACTTAAGATATGACCTCTATTGTAATCATCCTACTGTTTATGCACAGTATTGCAGTGGGCACCTTTGGACTATCAGGAATAAGTTCTTGGACATTTTGAATTGACAGAACCCTTTAACCACACCGTTTCCAATTTCAGGTGAGATAGTCCATAGGATACAATATTCGTGTCCCCCTAGGGAGGTCTCTGGAAGCTCAAGTCTAAGAACACGCAGGTTTAACTTTCAGTCACTGTTGTCCATGTTGTACCCAAATATTTGTATACACATGTGTCTCACACATTTGTGTGTCCTTGTGGTTTTTACAGACTGAATGGCTACAGCTTTTTCCAAGAACTGTGAAAAACAATGATGAAAACCCTATTGTTTCTCCATCAGCTATTGTGGAATCTCTACAAAGGAGCTGTTACAAAATTGTTCCCAGCTCATTTTTTTTATGGCAACACAGAATAATTCAGACTATAATGTCTATTGTCTGACCCTGTGGCTACTTTGAAAAGGAATTTGCTACATTTCTTAGGTGACCAGGAACAGCCTCACCACTCATTTTTCTTAAACGTTTGCTTTTTTGATAGTGATCCAGTTTATACAAACAAAAGCAGTTACACATGGTTACTTCTATTCTTTTTCTGATCATGGTAACATCAAAATACTGAATCCCTCCCATCATCGTAACTACCATAACATTAGATTGTTTTGAGCATGAGTCTGAGCTTACTGCAGAAGTAAGTGTCAGAAAAAATTTAGTTATGAGCTTGAAAGACCTTTTCCTCCTGAAGCACAAATAGCATCACAAAGAGCTGCATCAGCTCTGTACACTGTTCTTATGAGTGCTCTTGCTTCCAGATTTGTGGGAGTGTGAGAATCTTCTTTTAAGTTTCGATGACATGTATTACACAGAATCACAGAATGTT
>NW_010155281.1:0-1808 GCF_000699245.1 Pterocles gutturalis | reverse complement strand
ACCTTAATGATTCTATGATTCTATGTGTGGTGTAGATGAAACTGCAGGATCTTGGGTAGTGAGAAAACCCAGATGCTTTGGCACTGGTGAAGACTGCTGAGGAGACATAACTGGCAGCACAGTAAGGGTGAGAGAGTAAATGGAATATCTTTGTGCAGGCATCCCTGTGCTCCGAGAAGACAAATTAGCTTGTGCACAGCACTGGATGCTGGTCAAATTGAGTGCTGACACTGTTGGGAAGTTCCAGCGGACTGCTTCCTGTCTGTGTGCCTAGGAAAGGTATATCCCCATGGATCTCACCTTACCTGGCTCCAGGACACAGCCACACCAGTGCTCAGGAAGCAGTTTGGCCTGCTTCTGCTGTCAGTAACAAGGATGGGAGAGGAGAAACCCAAGATGTTCTGTCACTGTTGTCTGAAAAGAGTGATGGGCCTCACCTCTTTCTCAGTTTTCAACTACAACGAGGTTAATAAAGCCAGCAGATACCTGTCCCTCTCATGACACCGTTGAAGATTCCACCATGGCTCCCTCTTGAACTCCCATTTTTTCCATTCCTCCTCATCCAGTGTATTCATACTCCTTGGCAAAGAGTCAGGATGGCCCTCCCATCACGGTCAGTGTCTCTGCCTAGTCCTTGCTGGTCCAACATTACCTCTGTAGGGGCTGCTCCTGTTGGATGGCAGACCTGTTTCTTCCATTACCACAAAATAATCAGGAGCCTTATTTACTTAGCTGCTACCCCACCAGGTCAACATTTAGCTCATTTGCAGCACTGCACCGTACCCCTGTGCACTGAGATCCGATGTGCCAGACACACCTGGCCCACCTGACCTGGGATTTGTCCTTCAGTGTGCAGAAAGGGAGGTAGAGCTGTGCTATGGATGGGACCCACTGCTGAACACAGCCTTGTCCAAACAAACAGTCCCCTGTTGCAGCCTAGTAGTGCATCACTTCCTTGTGTCAGATAGCCTGGAGATTTACATCCCTTGGTCAGGCTGCATGAACTATAAATGGTATCTCAGTTCAAGAGCAAAAACCTTGAGAGTTCAGTGCCAGAAGTACCACCTAGGAACCACTGCAGAACTAAGGTGGTGTGGCATGGCTTCCCAGGTGGGCAAAGACATTGTCATGCCTGCAGAGCACAGCAAAGCCACCTGGCAGCTTAGTCCAGCAATCCTTCATTGCTTGGACTTCAGGAGATCAAAGGCCTCTAATATTTCTCTTTTTTTACACATGTTAAAGAATGGTCGAGGGGGGAAGGGATCCCTGGAGGTCATTGGGTCCAAACCCCCTCCCAGGCCCCCATCACTCCCCTCTGGCCCTCAGTGGAAACTGCTGGACATGTCTGGGAACAGTTCAGAAGGCTGGGATTGGGCCAAGGGTCCTTCTTCCAAGAGCTAGCATCAGATCCATCCCCTGAGGGCGTGGGATTGCATTTAGAGGCAGCACTTTATAAGCTACCTAATACACATTCAGTCCCCTGACCACTTGTTCCTGCCTTGCTGTGCATCACTCCAGATGGATGTGGAGTCCCAGGGGAGGTTGATCTGGCCAGCTGATCCAGCTGGAAAACTTATCTGGGAGAGTGGGCTGTTTTCCCAAAGAGCTTAATATGCAGATCTGGTTTTCACAAAGCAATTAAAATGAAACAAATAAAAATTAAATGAGACATAAAAATAAATTGTAATGAAAGAAATCCATATCAGAACAAGAAAGATGGTAAAAGGATGGGAATAAGTCAGCAATGGCTGAGGAGAGGAAAAGGGGCCTCTCAGACATCCATGATCACAGAATCACAGAATGTTAGA
>NW_010155280.1:0-1802 GCF_000699245.1 Pterocles gutturalis | reverse complement strand
GGCACCCAGTATCTGCCGCTAGATATTGAAGAGAGAATTCTTCCAGGGTCTTTACCATCCAGACTCACCCATCCTTTTGTACCACTTTTCACACTGAAGCCCTTCACTCCAAGCCTCTGTATTAGAATTTACATTCTAATGTAAATTAGAATGTTAACCAAAGTTTGTTTCACTAAGAAACAAGTTTTCTAAACCATTTATTTAGGGATCAGGAAAGAGGACAAATCTTACCAACAGGAAACTCTCCAGAGAGGAAAAAAGTCTGTAGTGACAGACGCAGATACAGAGCCTCAGTAACGACAAGTTTTTCTAACCAAACTTACACAAAAACTTCAGCTATACAGCAGCTATATTAACAAGGGGAGGCAGGGGGAAGAAGTACTTTTCCCTAGTCATTACCCATATTCTCAACAGGATTACATTTCCATAAGAAAGAGTATCAGTCCATTTACCAAGACGCATTGTCCCATTCCCCGCTCTTGTTTTAGGTCAACTGGAAGCTTCTTTTTTCAGTTTTTCTAAAATCTCATCTGGTGTCATCAATGCCAAGATCTTCACCACTTTTTCACGTGATTTACCACCCTGGTTGAAACACACACAAAAAAAACATCTTTCAGAGAATCACCACCAAATACACATTCCAGAAAAATCTCACTGTAATGACAACATACACGGTACTTTAAAAATAATTTTTTAAAGTGCGTGTATGCAGAATTAACAGCAGTAGGAGATAGTTCATCAATGTCCTTTCCAGTTATCTGAAACATGGAAAACAATGTTTTATCTACTCTCCTTTTAAAACTGGATACAGTTCCCGGAGCATGCCCTCAATTGATCCTCTTTTTATAGGCTAGAATGAAAAGCAAGGAGTGATAAGTTTCCACAATTTACTTGTATCATCAAGAAGCAAGACTCAAACTAATTTGCATTTTTCTTTTTGTAAAATGTGTGTGCATATGTATATATTTGATAACTCTGTACTTACAGATTTTTCTTCAGAGTTGTCTCCCACAGAGTATTAGTTACTCTTAAGCTGAGTTCCCAGGTTGTTAATATCAAATAAATGAAATCCCATTGTATATAGGACATTCATATTAATGCAGCAGTTATTCAGAATATTATTGACCTGTTTTTGTATTACTGAAAAAAAAAAGCTATTTTACATGGGAATTGGCAAACCTGCAACCTCATTTCATATTGCCTGAAGACACAACTCTGCTAGTATTCAGTAAACCATGAGAAACAAGTTCCTTGCTAACCTGCAGCCTGGCAAAAAGTCTGAAAAGACCACAAGGGACATCCTGAAGGAGAAAAGAGTCCTTAACTCTACTGTACAGAAATACAGTATGAAATTTAAAAACAGATTTTTGAAGCAGTCTAGCCAGTTGATGATGAAAATTACATAGAAATCTGGTAACCTCAATTTTACACTGGATCATTTCCCACCAATCTCCCGATTTGGATTGGTTTTGCTAATGTTAGCACTTACCATAAAGCAAGTAGCACGTAAGAGAGCAACCACTACAAAAAAATCACTTGCTGTTTACACCTAGCAGATAAGGATGGAAAAATCTAAGCCACAGGTAAAACAGCCTTTACCCCAATGCTGCACTGGGCACAAACAGTGGCTTGTGAGAAACAAACACCGACATGTAATGATTTGGACACCGTAGGTCAGAACCACTGAGTCAAGAAGGTCTGACAACAGTGGCCCCTTTTATGTTCAACTCTGCTTAGCACTTATGAGAACAATCTAGTTAAACATGAACATCCCTTTTAAGGTAGGAAGAGAGTGTAAAATC
>NW_010155279.1:0-1795 GCF_000699245.1 Pterocles gutturalis | reverse complement strand
AGCTCAGCTCCTTCCTCCTCCTCCTCCTCGTCCTTTATCTGCCATCACCCCGCTCTGCACTGCCAGGTCCTGCGCTGTCCCACCGCCCAGCGGGGACGTCTCTGGTCCCACAGCCCCAGCCTGGGTGGAAGATGTCACTTCTTCCCCCTGTCTCCCAGGGACCGTGGACTAACCAGGTGCAGCTCACCCGAGGCACCAAGCCTGCGCCCTCCGTTCCTTCCCATCACCCGGAGCCGCAAGCACCAGCTTGCAAAACCTCCCTGGTGCATGTGACTTTTCCCCCAGGCTGGTTTCAGAACTGTGGTTTTAACCCTCTAAAGTTCCTCAAAAACACTTCCCCACCCTGCACAGCCATGGGAGGAGATCCCACCACAGGAATTGTCCTCACCTTTGGCAGGGTGGGCGTCCAGAGCTGGAGCTGAGGGATAAAAGTCACAAAGAGCTGAAGAGCAGCACAGGCAGAAGGCTCTCCTCCTCCTCCTGCATCAGCTGGGCAGGACTCACAAAGTACAACTCCCAAGGTTGCGTCAGATTAGTTGCTGTGAATATTTCAGTGAAAGCTAAGCATCGACGATGGGGCTGGAGAAATCAGAAGAGGCAAAGGAGGATCTCAAGGCTGAGAACGGCTCAATGTATATTTAGCAAAAGGTCACGTTAAAGCACAGAGGAACGGTGACAATGTGCCGGGGAGGGAGGGGACACTGTAACCCTCCTCAAAACAGGATGCTGTGCTGATACGGAGGGCAGGGGCGAGTTTCCTCTGCAGCTGCCCTGCACCGAAGACAAGCAGCAGGGTGGGACACAGGGTCAGACAGACCCCCCGGAGCAGCTCCACGTGCTGGGGAAGCCTTTCCCTTTCATGCACAAAGCTAATGCTGAGAAACACCACAGCAGAGGAGGTGCCTTTGCCTGGGAGTCACAGTTTCACGGCTCTCCAAAAGCCACAGGATCCATGGAGGCTGGGAACAGAGCGGATCGAGTATCTTGGTGACTGTTAGTCTTAGAGAATTGTTTGTTTGTTTAAAAAAAGCCTCATTGCAGTGTCTGCGTATGCTTTCTGGAGAAAACGCCATTCTTCTCTTGGAGGGATATATTTCTGCAACCCTGCTTGCTCCAGACATTGCTGAGCATTGCTGTGTTCATCATATCACACGGCTGCATGGGGAACAGAACTGACTCCAAACGGCTTACCCACACGCAATCCTGCTACACTGGAAACTGGCAACTCGCACCGCCACATCGTCCAGGTATTGAGAAAAATCAGATAAATCCTCTGGCTGTTGTCACCAGCTCAAGGCTCAGCTCAAATCCCCGCCCAACATAGGACCACGCAGAGCTTGGGGTTCTTTCGCAAACTCTCCTCATCAAAAGCTTTGGCTTCATTTCCTCCTCCTCTCACCCACGCAAGGATCCTGACCGAGGGAGAACATGATGACCACAGTGCTTAGAAAGAGCGCCGTCAGCTCACCGCACAAACACGCCAGGGGCAGACTCTGCGGGGGCAATAAACTGGATGCAGCGTTTGTAATTACCTGCAGAGCGCACACCGCACGCCCCTCGTTCAGCGAGACGCGCGTGCACGGGCTGATCTCAGCAGCAACAGCTCACATCAGCGCAAGCAGAAAAATCCTGCTCAGCTGGGAGGGGGGGAAGAAAAAAGCTGATTCCGAGTTTAAAGTAACCTCAGTTTTGCTGCTCTAAAGCAAAAGGCCACACGTTATTGAATTTTTAGACTGACAGACTTTCCCTCTGAAGCATCTGCTTTACGCCTGTCTAAGGAACCCAGGAGGAAGCT
>NW_010155278.1:0-1761 GCF_000699245.1 Pterocles gutturalis | reverse complement strand
CTTAATGATTCTGTGATTCTATGATTCAAATGTCCTCAAGTAATGAATGCAGTAATATTATTATGGCATTGAAGTGCACTGTCTGTCTCTTCATTTACTAAATATTTATTAAAATATTTTTACAAACTGGTAAAGCCATGTTCTTCATAACTCTCAGAGCAGAGAGATTAGTGTGCTAAGTGGAACAAATACTGTCTCTGTGTAAAACATCGTGTAAATACAGTAAATAAGTTTATCAAGCAGTGGTACAAAACACTAGATTGGGTGTTAATTTTTTACAGGAAAATTTATTCTAATCAAGTCTGCATATGTGAGAGAATCGTCCGTTCCTATTTTTTTTAAGTAACAGAAGAAGCTGGACAGGCAGTCCTGCATAATTCGTAAAGCCTACAGCCAAACTGTGATTCTATAATTCTGTACATAACTGGGGAATACCGTCAGCAATGCATCTCAGCTGTGCTGCAGTTCAAGCAATACCAGTCCCTTACTTGGATTCTTCCCAGATTTAATCTTCATGTAGTGGTCACTTCAGGGAGAAAGCATATATGTTTAAAAAAAGGGGACTGAAACTATTGCAGGAGTTAGGTATGTTAACAGTCATAATTCCTCATAATTGGAAGATTTTAATGTATGATCTTTTTTGTGTCCCTAGCTAAATACGTTTCTTCAATTCCACATTGAAGACTGTGGTACACTAACATCATCAGCACTCCTGATGTACCCAAAGTGGGCACCCTGGTCCATGAGTAAAGAATTACTTCTGGGTGATACCATTTCTGTTAACCTCTTTGTCTTAGATGCTGCAATAAAAGCATGCAGTGAACAGGACCTCCTCAGAAATCTCAGCTCTGCTAAAGACCATGTAGTTTTGAAAGACATAAAGGAACCAAATTTCTGTACATTTTGCTCTAATGTTGTTTCATATGTGAATTCATTCTTAATATTAAGTATGTTGGGGGATAAACCACAGCATTTGTTTGTACGTGTGGGGGGAAAAAGCACTATATGAAATACCCTTCACATGAACTCTTTCTGCTCTATGAAAGATGAAAAAGGAACCTCCACCCTCAGTTATGTTCTTTCTGCCAACTCTCTGGAGTCACTTGTAGTTGCATGTGTATAAATGTAAACAGATTTATCCTGCTATATTAGACCAAACTGGTATGTCAGATGTTTGCATGGCAAAATTGGTATATACTGAAACAGAAGTTACTCACAACTCATTGCACTAAATCTTCTTTTCATTAGTCCATCTATATCTGACCTTCTCTGGATGAACTCTAGATTACAGTGACAATTTTTATATCTTGATATGAAAAAGTCCCATGACTTTTTACCTCTGGTTTACCTCTAGATCTGCAACACGACTTTACACTGGACAGGAAACTTTTCAAAGTTAAAATGCCTAAAAACCAGCACGAGCTGTAAACCGAAATAAGACTCAACCACACCCTTTTATATTTTTTCAAACCTTTGATAAAACTCTTATAAAATCCAGGTGAAGTGAGCTGCACCCAAGAGTTAGGTTTTACTACTTTTGATACTGGGTATTTCTCACACTGTTTAACATTGGGCTTTGTTCTGGTATGATTTTCCTGTTCGGCTGCACTTGTTGGACTATATAGACTAGTAGCAACTTTTTTAGAGATGCATGACATTATCTCATTGCCTATGTAATTGTGATGTTTTAAACGAGTGAATCATGGTGAATAAGCAAGTCAGCCACGTAGTAAGAATAATCATAGAATCATAGAATCATAG
>NW_010155277.1:0-1719 GCF_000699245.1 Pterocles gutturalis | reverse complement strand
AAAAAAAAAAAAACAAAACAGGAAGAACACAAGGGAAAGCTGGTTCCCTACAGACCTATTCACTGCAATTGCTGACATGGGGATCCCCTTCAAGAAGATACAAACCTTCTGATAGTGCAACGGATTGTCAATGGCGTAGGACAGCGTCGAGATAAAGTTTGGTTTTGTAATCAGCGACGCACACTCCTGGATCAGAAATTGAGTCTGAAAAAAACAAGATAACTTGAACAGTCATTGTTTTGTAACAGGACCATAAAACAAAACTTCTAGTGCCCGCTGTGTGCAGTAAAACTAAACAAAGATAAGGTCTTTAAGTCTTCCAAGTGCCCAAATTCTCAGTAACATTAACTAGTCTCTTTTCAATCCACTTTTCTTCAGGTATAGTTTGGTTTTTCTTTTAAGACTGAAAAAGTGATCAAACATTCTCCACCATATGTGCAATGTTTCATTTTCTGTAAGCACCTTCACACAATGCAATAGACAACCTAAGGATATTTGATTCCTGTTTATGGGCCAAAAAGTCTGTGGCAAAATTGCTTAGGGATTAACATATTCCCGAGAACAGACATAGCCAGCGCCAGAAGTGCCAGTTAGTGGATTTGGACCAAGTTTTAAAAGACAAAGAAAGGCTTTCAAAATAGAGCACTGCATGTGGTAGAAAGAGCAACTGTACTGAAGCTATCTGTTTTTCCAGATCAAGGGACTGCAAGAGTCAGAGATCAACAGCCTGTTGTCTTCTGACTTGAGGACTGGCAAAAGGTGCTTGCAACTGAAAGGCCATATCCCAGAAGTTTACTTGAAGCTACTACCTCTACTGCCTTGGTGCTTAAAATGGATCAAATCCTATTGCAGGTTTTTAACAAACAAAACGAAGAAGCAGATCCCTCAGTGCAAACAGTACCTGATGAAAATCTTTGCCACTGCTTTTACCATCGCCACTGAAATCCACGTGCGAGAATAGACAGCGTAGTAAATGTCTGTCTGCCTCCGGACCGTGCCTATTCACAATCTGGAAAAAAAAACACCCCAACAAACAACTTGGTAGTAAACAACCATTACAGAGTATGATCTGGGTCTAGTACTGTAGGTACAGCAGTACTTCCAGCAGTTAAGTCATCTACAGTTTTAACAAAACTGCTAAGAATGGTTCCTTTTCAATCAGTAACCCAGAAATCAAGTCATTAACCCTATTTGCAAATGAAAAGTATAAACTAAGAGACAAAGAAAGAATCTAGGCAGAAGTCACTGATACAGAAGCCGAGCACTTCATGGGTAGTACTAAAAAAGCTAAGCAAAAGGCATTTTCAAGTTACCTAGAGGATGATTTCAGGCTCCTCTGCCACCAAAACAGCCCAGAATCCACAGTGTCGTGGTCTCACTTTTCCCCATTTCTTCCCACAGCTACAGTGCCCAACTCCGCAAAAGTACAGCCTTGGGACAGCTTGCACCTCTGTGCTGTGCCTACATAGCAGTAGTTTATCCCAGAGACAAGCCATCATACAGCATCTTCACTGATCTTGCAGGCAGCTTCTGTGTTGTCTCTTGCTCAGGACTGACCTGACTTGTGACTCCAGGGTCTTTTAAAACATAAGGGAATACTATACAGGAAGTGTTTCCTGCCACCTAAAGAAAAACGTTCATCTCAAACCTGCTAATAGCAGGATTTTAAATCAAATACCACACGCTGGACACCTGCAGCTGAGACCTTTTCACCAAGTC
>NW_010155276.1:0-1790 GCF_000699245.1 Pterocles gutturalis | reverse complement strand
CTCTCTCCAGGACGGGCAGCCATCGCTGCCGGCAGAGGAGTGAACTTCACGGCCCTGGACAGCCCCAGTTGACGCGGCCAAAACCAGTCGGGTGGAGCTGAGGGGCCCGAGTTTCTCAGCCCAGCATCTGAGGTGCCGGGATGATCTCCAAAATCACAGCTCAGCTGCTGCCTAGGGCCCTAGGTTTCCTGTGTCCATGTGTTTGTGCAAGGAGAGATCTTTACTGCGCTGCTATTTACACACCAAGAATTACCTCTCCCTTGAAGGAAGCTCCAGAAAGGGCAGCTCCGCCCCTGGAGTTTCTGCAGGACCCACACACCAAGCACTGTCCTCTGTACCTGCTGGATCTCAGCGGCTGCTGCTTGCAGAATGGGGTAACTCGCATGACATAAAGAACAGACAGGGCAGGGAGGAAACTGAGGTACTACTGTCCTTTTGCTCAGCATTTCAGAAAGCAGAGATCTTACCCCAGATGCAAGAAATTAAGAGTTTGTGTCCTTCCTATGGTGAAGAATTTCATCTCCAAAGTTACCTTGAAACTTAGCTGGAACAGGTATAACCTGTGGCTCATTCCTTGCATTAAAAAAAAAAAAAAATCAAATATTCACTAAAGCAAAGTGGAATTGAATTAATAGGATTCACATGCCTAAACCAGGATCATGCTATCAGCTGATAGTTGGGGCCTCACCTGAGAGGTAGATGCATATCACTAGAGACAAGGGAAAGGATTTGAACATCCTTCTTTTGACTAGGGCTGTCCATACCAACGTGACCTCCTTGTAGCTTGATCCAGAAACAAGCTCATGGAAATGAATCCTATGCAGGAATAGATATTTGACTCTATCACTCTGAGAGGCAAGATTTGCAGCCAGGCCATTCTAGCATTAGGCATTTCCCTCTGGCTGCTTTAGGCAATACAGCAGTTAATATTTGCAAATCCTTTGCATTGATGAGGAAGGACCCACAAGAAACACATCTCTAGAGATCCCAGAGCTGGGCTTCAAAGTTCAAATCTAGGTGTTCTTTGCAATGCTTCATATTATGGGAATAGGATGACAGGTGACTATATGGAAGGCAATGACACCTAATACAGATACATTACCTACTGAGAGATCGCAATAAAATGAACACTGAGCAAACAGAAGACAAACTAGGTCCCAGAGATGCTTAGTGTCTCACTTGGACCAAGACTGTATTGTATTGCTAGGAAAGCTCCAGCATATTTAAAAACCAGACATAATCAAAATCCTTTAGTCATCATCACATCCTAAATCTCTTCTCTCCCTTGGTGCCAAGCAGAGAAAGAGAACATGTATTACAAACCTTTTAGACATGTGCATCTCAATGTTCTCTGAGACACAGTTTCTCTTAGACTTGCTGCTGGATCAGTTCCACCTGCATGACCCCACTGTATGGCTCATATTTAAATAATACCTAATGTGTCCCTAAATCAAGCCAAGAGACTCTGGAAATGGGATCAAGCTCTAATCAGCAGTGCACAGTTGCACACAGTCAGCATCTTCAAAGCCGCACAGCACTGGGTGTTTTTCTTAAAGCCCGATTACATGGATCACATGATTACCTGAAAATTGTACAAAATTTCACAAAACCAAAAAAAATTAGTACAATCATCTTCTAGCTTTCAAGCAAAAGTTTCAAAACTTGAACCCCAAGGAAAGAAGGCAGAAATTATTATATTTTTAAAAATTTAAACTATCATGTGATTTAGCTCTGACTCATGATTTTGAAATGTTTGCACTTTGGCAATACTTCCCATATGTTATGGTTTG
>NW_010155275.1:0-1781 GCF_000699245.1 Pterocles gutturalis | reverse complement strand
TGCTGAATTACGATGTCCCTTGAGAGTATGGCGTTGTGACCCACCTCTGGTTTTCCATGTGGTACGTAGGGTGTGGTAAGAGACAGAGAAAACAGTCATCCTTGGTGGCCACACAACAAAAGTGTGTGGAGATTACACTTTCTGCTCTCTCAGCCCTCTAAATTCAAAGCTGGTGGCTCTGCAGGGAAAAGTCTCATCTCTCATTGAATTTGGTAAGATATTCAGAGGAGAAATCCTGCTACAAGCAGAGCTTATAACTCCACTTCTGCCCTGGGCCATGGCTTCCATGTTGGCTACCATCAAGGTGTGTGCCAGATAGTTACAGCCCAGCAGCCTTTCACGTTTTCTGAAATTTGAACTGGAATCTACTCCTAGAGGTACCGTGTCTGCTAAACAGTAAGAGTGTTGTGAAAGGTTTGCTTTTGTCTGAAGGGAGCAATCCGAGTGTGAGAGAGGGAAGAAGAAATAGTTATACAGAAAAAGATGATTCACTTCCAGGGTTATTAGACCAGTTCTGACACCACTTTCTTTCTCCCTTACCAGATATAATCCTGAACACTTCATAAATCTCTTTTTCATGCCTGATTAGCTACCCAGTAATTAGGATGGCTGGGCAAGGAGTGGAGGAGTTGATTATTCTGTTTTCCTCAGTATTTGGTTTTTTTTACAACTGTGAAGATGAATGGAAAGGAAGTCTTGACAATATGAGCATTTGATTAAACAACTGTTAAAATGATATCTAAACAGTTTTCTGTAACATTTGTTCTAAAAGATAGTATCTAGCAAGTCAGCCACATCTGAAGCTGTAAGTGGGTCTTAGGGATTTATCTCAGCAAGAGCTAGCGCTTTGCAGGTTCTTCTGAAGGATGCAAAATTGTTTAATAGGGATTTATCCATTAAAGAAACGTGAACCTTTCAAGGTGTGTTAGGTGCTGACAGAGATTACAAACAAAAGAGAAGATGTTACCCCTTCTACCAGCTGACCTCCATGTGTCAAAGGAGACACTGCTGCAGCAGCAGTGTCTAAGGAAAAGATTTAGCTTAGAAATCCTGCCTTCTCTCTCTTGGCTTTATTGTCAGCATTTTGTGTAGGCACCACAGCCTGGGTCTTTAAAGGAGGTTGTGATGAGAATACCTGTCTCACTCAGGATGATGTAATTTCTGGCTTAATTCTTGACCATAAAATCAGCTCACATGTTATAAATTGACAAGGAGAATATGTTCAGTCTGTGATCCAACAAGGGTTTTGTTGGGGTTTTTTCCCCTGCTGAAAGATAAATGGTGAGCAGGACTGGAACATGGAAGAACCACTCAAGATTTTCTAGAATACCTGGCTTTATCCAATTGTCTAATGCCTATTCTGCCTATCTAGTTTCTAATCTTTTTGGTTTAAATCCTACTTTGTATTTGATTTTGTTAAACATAGTATTCCGTCAATATTGCTGTATATTTTTTGATTCCTACACTTTGTGAGTCTAGCTTTTGTTGCTTGCAGTACAACTTGATTCTGCTGGTATCCATACTTGTCAGCTGGGGAAAACTAAAAGTCTCTTTGCCAGGTGAAATTTTGCATTCCCATCTACCCACCTGCTCTATGCATCTATGGTCATCGCCCACCACACCTGCACTATTCCCACTCTTCTCCAGGCAAGCTCTCTCCTATCTCAGGTGCTGCTTTCATGCATCCCTCCTTCCTTCAGAGCATTCTCTTGGACTACCTTGGACTTCTGGAGGGCAGACTTCGGCCTGTTCAGGAGTCTGGTTGACAGAGTCCCTTGGGA
>NW_010155274.1:0-1753 GCF_000699245.1 Pterocles gutturalis | reverse complement strand
TGTGTCAAATGCTTTACTGAAATCAAGAGTCTCCACCTAAAGATTCTTGCTTTCTCCTACAAGATTGTTTTTTAGGGTAGTAACTCTGTTTATCTCATCGTATTTCATGCAGACTACTGCAGAACAAAGATCAGGGCTCACCAAAGCCACGGAATGGTCTTGCATTCTCCAAGAGGACTGAGATGCCTGGTGTAATGAGAAAGCTTCCATGATAAGCATGCCTGGTGTAATGAGAAAGCTTGCATGATAAGCAGAATATGATGTCATTCTCCAGGTCCAGCAAGATAGCTGTCTCCTGAAAGTTAATTAAAGCCAAGAACTTTTAAACTAGAAGCTCAAAGTTAGGACCAAACATCTGGACAGACGATGTGAATGCCTATCAGTTAACACCAGGCAACACCTTTAAATTGGCAATGTAGTGTTCTTAGCTGTAGTTTCTTTTTTTTGACATTTCTGTTCTAAGGAAATAAGCTTGCCATGATCATGGCCACAATGAACATTTTAATTTAATTTTCTTACAGAAGTTTGTAGCAAATTTCAGCTGCTCATCTGGATATATTTATATATCACAGAGGTACAAATTTGGACTGGATATTTAAAGATCTGTAAACATATCCAGTCTCTAATTCTTAGATTTAAAGGTAACATCATACTTTTATCTAAAGACAACATGAGAAATACAATGCTCTCTGTCTCTTTTATCTTTCAGAAGCAGGAATAAACTAAGAGACTGAATGGCTTCAGACTAAGCTCCTTTGTTTTTCTTATATCTAATTAATATTCAATTATGTCTAGCCAATTTGTAACAAAAGTGTCTTTACTGTCCTCACTTGTTAGTACATTTAAGTAATGCAATAGGGAACAGTAGCTTAGCAGTGAGAGCCTGCTTCATGCTTCCTGTTTTCCAGGAGGAAAAGGGAGTTTTTGCATAAAATCAAACAGTATATCCCTGTTATGCCTTCTGGACATAGGGTTCTTTCTCATCATCCCAATAAAACCTTGGCAATTAGGTAAAATGCAGGGCTGATCTTTTGGGTGCTGGAAACTTCCAGTGAACTCTCATATTCATTTTAAAAAGGCACAGTTCATTGCTCTCACCTTATTTTTTAAATAACTGCTGCTGTGGCAGACATTTCTATTTCATACAAATAGCATTTTCTAACTAAGATTCCCAAAGTTTTACTTTAATATATTGTATGATTTAAAACACAATAAACCCATTGGTATATTTTCTGTATCCTTCTTTAATTTTTTTTTAAAATTTTATTTAAGAAGTGCATGTATGAAGTTAAGGCAATTATTGTTTGAGTTTCTAAGTCACCACTAATTCATTCTCACCTGAAATCACAGAACTTAATTGATCCAGGATATGATAAGTTTGGCCCATATTATGTGATTTTCAACCACATCGTAATTCTCATAGGAAACAACTGTGAGGATATAAGCAGTCACCACATTCTTTGCTCACCAGGAGTATACCTGCATTAATTTATATGCACAGTAAGCAGCAGGAAAAGATTAATTCCAAAGGGAGAATCCTATATCACTCAAATACGTAATTGCATATTCACTATATGTGAACAATTACATGCCCAGCTGAGCTGTATATTCACCGCGATTGTAGGTGAAAATTATGTAATTATACATACTGATAATTGCCATAGCTATCCGCCTGTGAAGTCACATTGTTTGCATGTGTGACAGTGGCCTCTGAATTTTCAAATTAGGGAATTCACAGAATCACAGAATCACA
>NW_010155273.1:0-1768 GCF_000699245.1 Pterocles gutturalis | reverse complement strand
CTGGAGGAACTAGTTTTAACTGCTTCTGTTAACTGCCAGATATTAAGTTTTGTTGACCTTACTTGCTTGGGCACCCAACGGAAAGCGCACTGCAAAGACAGTGCTTCCTCCTCATTTATTGGGAGGATTAATAGTGTTATTCCAACTCTTTCAGGCTCCAGCTAACATCCTCCTCCACTGATCAAAACATTCACAAGCAGCCAGTGATTGTGGTTGTCTTCGTGCCTGAGCCACATGCAAACAGCCAGCAGCAGATCTTAAGAGGCTGCAAAAGATCCCCCTGAGCCTCTGAGGTGGGTTTACCTAACCTAAAATCAGGGCCACCAAAACTCAACAGCTCTGTTGTTGTCAACCTGTTTTCCAGAATTAAAGAGCAGCTACGGAGCTGAGCTGCACATGACCCTCATGCATGGTAAGAGCTTCCAGAAGTAAGCTGTGACTCTGAGTGCTCTGTTTCGGGACCTTCAGCTCCTTCTGGATATCTGCATAGCTGATCTTAACATTTAGCTCCTATTTCCATCCTTTGCACTGCTCCATCTTCCAACTACTAGCTATACCTGTTGCTCCCATTACAACTTCCCAAAGCGATTGTGTGATTTAACCGGCAGTGGTGGGGTTTCTGCTGTATTCCTTACCACACACCAGCTTTCCTTCCGTAGCCCTCTCCACTGATAACTTCTGGGCTCATCCAGTATGGTGTTCCCGTGACAGATTTAATCCCAGTCCCAGACATGCAGATGGTCTGGATACGTTTGCTGGCCCCAAAATCTCCAAGTTTCACATTTCCAGCAGAATCTCTCAAAATATTGGCACCTGGGGTAAAAAGTAAAAACAAAAACACCCAAGGGATGAAGCAGCAACCTGAGTTGAAGTGGCTACAGTGAGGAGAGCACGAAGGGGAAAAGCAAAGAGCTGAAAATGAGGGAGCCTTCATGGATCTGGACTCAGCATTGCCCAAACCCCCACCCTCCTAGGGCTGCTGCTCTCCAAGAGCGTTGACTCCCATCAGCTCTCCTGGATAGTCTCACTCAGCAGGTTTTGGTTTCAGCTGCTTGTTCAAGATTCTCACGCTCCAAGGCAGTGAAGGCCAGGGGGCAAAAATACTTTAAATACCAGCACTATGTTTTGCACAATAATTTATATTGGTGTGGGGGAAGGTTGGGTTGAGCAAATCCAAGGAAGCAAGAAGCCTCTCTGTATTTATCTACTCACCTTTAATGTCCCTGTGGACAATCATACTGCTGTGTAAGTAGAAGACTCCCTGCAGGATCTGCCTGGTGTACTTCCGCGTGACATTCTCGGTCAGAGCACCGTAAGCTTTTAGCTGGTCCTTTATCGAGCCCTGTTGCAAAGAAACGACATGCACCAACTATAAGGATCAGCAGCAGAACCATGCACATCATGTCGCAGTGACTTTTTAAACTTCTCTGACCACTCTATCTTCCAGCTTAAAAAAAAAAACCCAACCCACTCTGGGGTAAAAACAGCAAGATAAGAATTCAGTTAAGTGCTGAACGGAGCAAGGACTTGTCCCTAGTGTCCCAGATCCCGGTGAAGAAACAGGTATTGTCTCTGGTGTGTATCAGCGCTACCTTCTGCCAACACTATGGATCTTTTTCCCCCTCTAGTGGCTGGATGCCACCAATAGCTCATGGAGAAGGACCAAACTGATGAGGAGCTACAACTCCAGTGAGGGGATCAACTCGACTAGCTCTTCAGAGCCAAGCTGATGAGTCAGTCTTGTATGAAGCTTCCCCTCACAACTTCT
>NW_010155272.1:0-1703 GCF_000699245.1 Pterocles gutturalis | reverse complement strand
TGAGTTCCTTTCCTCGGTGTTTAAGGTAAACTGAGCACATGACACTTTTTAATTAGGGAGATTCCTAACAATAAGGAAAAAACCCCCCAAGCTTCTGTCTTAAGCAGGTTACTGAGTGAGTAATACTCTTGTGCTGCAGTTACACAACAGAAGAACCCCTTGATATTCAAACTGGTCGTTTGTTTTGCTGGTAGGCTTAAAAGACGACTGCTCCCCAAACTTTGGGGTACTTTCTCTTTTTCATCTACAGTCATGTAATAGCTCTCTTCCAGTTCCTTGAAAAAAACTGTATGACCCATGACTGTAGGCGTGCGTACTTTGGTGGCAAGAAATTTGGAGTATTTGAGCTAAGAACTCTGTTTGCAAGTAAATTGCTGGAGTGTCTTCTAGTTTTTGAAGTGGAGCACTTGGAGCACATATTTCAGCAGCTGTTAAAAGTGAAATATCCCGTCTAATTAAGTTAAACCCAGAAACAAAACCAAAGCAAAACCCCTCAACCTTATTGTAAAAACTGAGCAATATTGACTAAAAAAGGTTGAGCTGGAAAGCTGAACATTTAATTGAATAAGGCAGAAAAAATGTTGAGTTGTACCAGCTTTTCTTGGAAAAAAGAGGTTATTTATGTCTGTTAAGTACTCAACTTCTGCAAAACTCAAGCTGCTGCTTAAATTAACCATGAGGATGTGATATTTCCGCATGTGAAAATCCGGTAACCTGTTTGAGAAGATAGGAGTGAATAAATAGGTAATTGCTTTGCCGCTCCATCGTCCTCAGGCTGGGTATACAATAGCAGAGATAGAGATAGGAAACATGGGCTCTGACTTAAGCCATGGCAAGATTCCACTAACCTGGAGTGGAGCTGAAAAATGGCTCTAGACTTGCAGATGTACAGTGATGTCCTTTGTGAAATTTCTGAGTTCTTCAGTTCATGTTGGAAGGGCTGTGATCCTGTTTCAGCTTCTTCTGCCATCTGAGTGCTGTCAAGCTCTAACTCTTTTCTCAATCATTAAAGCTGAAGAAGGAGAGAGACCTTTGAGATGCATTTGATTTGAAGGTATATCATCCTACTTCATGAAAACCTGGTGCTTGAAGTTGAACAAGCGTAGTGCCATTTGCATTTTTGTTCAGTTTTGCTAAACAAGATGGTAAGCAACTCTAGGAGTGCTTTGCTGCATCAGCATCTTCAGTTGTTAAGGCTGCAGTGTAGACGGTCCTTAGAATTTTCTGTGTTCCTCTCTGTTCCAGAGGAGGCTTACATTGCTGCCAAACTTGCCTTCTGTGACCACAGCAATTTTCTCAGAAGAAGAGTTAGAAGCTGGGGTATTACCAAGCACACACACAGTTTCAGTATGCACTTCACAGGCTTTTGCACTGCAACTTGGCAGCCCAAAGAAGGGGCCAGGATTTATCCCTCTTTTCCTACTGATTCACTCTTCATGTCTTTTCTTCTGATGAAGTGTATAGGAATAAGTTTATTTAAACACCCTAAGTGACTTATCTGATAGTCATCTTAACAAGTGTCAGCAGAAGTCAAAGCAATCTCCCATCACATGAACTTCTTTGGAGTGTGTTTTGTTCTCAGTACAGCAGTTTATTTATGAGTAGTCTTTCATCTAATTTACATTCAGAGTGTCTATATGCAGAATTGCCTTTTACATGGATGTTGGGGAAAATGCAACGTTTAGTTTGCCCTTTTTTACCTT
>NW_010155271.1:0-1776 GCF_000699245.1 Pterocles gutturalis | reverse complement strand
AAAAAAAAAGTTAAGAGAGTTAACTTTAAGCAGTCTGTTTCTGCTTAACCCAAGACATTAATGTATCTGGAAGATAAACATGCCCTTCATATCTAGACATGTCACAGAATGGAACAGCGCAGGAAAAAGGACTCGCCACATTGCAGGCTGCTGGCCTGTCTAGAAAGATACCGAGTGTCAGCTGGAAGTGTATGTGGCACTATGATACGGCGATGGGCGGCGTTCTGGTGTACCCTCAGTGAAACTAAGCTTATCGGTCCTCCTTTCCTACACACACTCTGAACTTAGCATTGTACAGTTTTCTGGATAATAAAGGAGTCAAGCTTGATCCATGCACAAAGAAAGAGAACCACATTGTTCCCAGGTTTCACAAAGCAGGGAACAAGGCACTTAATTTTATGCTAAAACATTCCACACGTTACAAGAACAATCTGCATGGACAGCCAAGGCTTTAGGCTGAAAGGAGTCATTCCAGAGCGGTCTGGGAGCTCAGTACTATAGGACAGACAGACACTGTTTCTAAATGCACATTCAGACCTCCTGGTCTGGAACTTCTGGAACTGCCCCATACATAAAGCTTTCTGTCCTTCACATTGCTTTTCTATCAGCTCCATTCCTGTTTACCACTGAGCAAACATCAGCTGGAAATTCCATGAGAAAGTCAGCTTAACATCACACTAGAGACAAAAAATTGTGTTTTCAGCTACAGTAGGAGAGCAACTGAGAAAAAACCCTAATGACATTTACATTCAACAACTTTGAATCACAAACATTATATTTCTCAAGCTTTACTTCTGCATGCCAATGCCATTGTCAGATGACAAAAATGTCAGGGAGTGGGCAGTCACCTCTTCCACTTCCCTTCCCATCCAGAGCCACATTCACTATAATCACCTGTCACGCACGTGGCCTCTCTGAATCACTACAATAGCTTGAGAGCAAGGATTAGCAGAATATGCAAAGAAAGCATGACACATTTCAAGTGAATGTTGGCTGGACAAGATGATTTGCAAGGTGCATGTTTCCGAGTGTTTCCCTGCTGACAGCAGAACAATTCTTATCCTAAAATAACTTTGGGTTTTCTAAATGACAGCATAGATTGCTAAAGACGTGCTCAGTTTCTGAAAGATGTCAACAAATAGCCTTTGTTGTCTATATTTAAACACTCCGTTGGAAGGCTGTGGCCCCAGTGACACACAACATGGCAACTGTCTGCAAAGAAGAGCGTGACCCTGACTTGAGATCCAAGGGAAACCCTGTGGGCTGCTGCAGCTGACGAGTGAAGTGAAAGGAGAGCACAAGAAATGACACGAAAAATATTTCTCTCCCTATACTAGAAGCCTACAAGGAGAATAAGAGACCCTTCAGGAGAGTGACATGACTAATGACATTCCAATGAATCCCAGTGCCACTGCAATGCCTTCAGAGCAGGTCCTAACCCATCACACACCCAACGCAGCCTGACACGTTTGTACACATGACAAACAAAGCGTGAGGAATGGATGCAACCGAACAAACATCTGTCCGCAAGAAGCTAAAATGTCCTTTTCTTAATGACACGATTCAGGGAAACGATTTTTGAAGTGATCTTGAGTGACAGCTGAACGAACGCTATCGGGGAGACAGGCTGAGCCCCGAGCCACCAGGGCAAGCCACCCAAGAGAGCCAAAGCTGTCAGGGACTCCGCCAAAGCAAGCACAACGATCTGCTCACCCACCACAGTGCCACGCTTCTGGCAGCAGCCAACGCTCATGGCGGGGACAGTGGTGAGGAGAA
>NW_010155270.1:0-1751 GCF_000699245.1 Pterocles gutturalis | reverse complement strand
CCTGCCGGCTCCTTTTCCCTCGCCTGCTGCCTCCTTCTCAACCAACCAACCATACCAAGGGATGTGCTCCACTGAGCCAACCCTGAGCAGTAAGGCACAACCAATGAAGTTATCATGATGGTAATATCAGCTCAATACAGTATTTCACAGCCCTTTTTCTTTTGGTTTAGAAACCCCATACATTCTCATAGTGTTGAATGTTTCATGTGTTTTGTTTGTCTTGATTCATCTCTAAGCCCCTCCAGCCAAACTGTAAACTTTGTGCTTCAACAAACCACGCTAAGTGGATTACTAGAAGCCAACTCTGTCTAAAGTTACATATTTCTACAGCATTTACAAGGGATGTTGCATTAATTTAGTCAACAGACTCTGAATTTTATGGTAGGACAAAGAGAACAGGCAAAACTACACCAGCAAGAGGAGGCAGTATGTCAATATAAGCTATGATGTTTGGGCAACTCGCTGTCTATATTCAAGAAAACTAAACTAAAAAAAATTTTTGTAAAATAATCCTAATTCAATGGATTAAAATTATTGGATTTGCATACAAGTCAAAATAAGATCAATAATTTCACACTTACATACTGCAGGGGAAGCTTGCTGGACCGCAAGAAAAAAAATATTTTCATGTGACAAGTGCAACAAATTGAATTTGCCAATCCATGATGTCCTTGTTTTGCATGGAGCTTTGAGATGCCATTTTCACACCCAGTCAATGTCAAGATGAACCATGACTGTGTCTCTGAGGATGGAAGATGAGTCTGTGGAATGCATTTCCAATAAGGTCAATATAGTAAATTCCAGTTAAGGCAGTGGGAAGGAAGCAGGGCTACCTGACCTCAATTCTGACAGTGCCTAAGGCCAAAATACTGCAGCTCAGGAGGCGAGGAGGATTTAGTAACACTGGACACATCTCTTCTCCCAGAAAAGTAAATTAGCACCATGTAGGTTTGTTTACCTGGCTTTGGACAGTGCTCTTCTTGCTAGTGATTTCTGGTCACACGCTGGTGATTTCAGTCACAAGGACCCTGTTGCAAGGAGAAATTAATTATCTTCTGGTTTCTGCTGTTGGAGGCTGCATCTTCCCTGAATCCCCATCATGTTGTTCCTTGCTGTTCTAATCTCTCCCCAGCCACGAGCTCTTCCAGTTTTCCTGAAGCTCTGCTGATTTGGAGTAGCAATGCAGATGGAGGAATGTCTCTCTGGGGAGAAGAGCCAGCTCCCAGTTTGGAAACAACTGATTTTCAGGTGTCATTTTTCCCACCTGGTGAAGGGGCATCCATTCTGCCTCTTCCTCCTCCCTCCAAGAAGACCAAATTTTTTTACTGTGTCATAAAATAAGCATTAATAAATATTATCAAATTAATCCTTGTCCTGGCTGAATCTTTTTGCAAAACACAGCAAAGTGCTGCCTCTCAGGGAGTGAAATCAATGTCAAATTTGTATTTCAAGTTATACTCTAAATGTTAATTCTCCTGTGAGGGGTTTTGTGTGTGTGTATGTGTGTGTTGAGGGTTTGTTTTATTTTTTCATTATATGAAGAAACAAAACAACCTTGAGATTTAGGAAGGAATAGAACATCCTTTCAGACTTCTTTTTTTGAAAACAGCTTTTCCACAGAAACCCAACTGAATGCCAGAGCTACCAGTATTAAAAGTATTCAATATCTGGAGAGAAATTTATCTAAGGTGCTGTTGTACAGGGAGTTTATAGCTGCCATTCTTTTCTTTCTCTCTTTTTTTTTTTTTTTT
>NW_010155269.1:0-1630 GCF_000699245.1 Pterocles gutturalis | reverse complement strand
AGAGAGAGGAAACAGAGTTGGTAAAAACAACCACATCTTTGCATACACACTTGACTAGGACAGCAACAGCCATTCCTTACCCAGCACCTCCATTTGCGTGGCCAACTGAGAAGCGGTAACACACCCCCCACGACCACCTTACTCTTGCACTACTATTACACGATGAAAGAGTCGCTGCAGGCATGCTGATTCTCTAGATGCATCTTGGTATCTGTGAAGCAGTTCAGCCCTGCTGGCTGTGAGCTAAACTGATAAACAACCTCTCCATAGGGAGCACTACAAAAATTAACAAGCCGTCTGTCAGATTCACATCTAACTGCAACGGTGCTGCCTCTGCAGGATGCTACATTAATGCTGCAACTATTCATGTCAAGCCAGCCTGTGGCCTCCTCCAACGCAGTCCTGGCTTGGAAGGACTTCAAAAGTCTTTGTGGTTAGTCTGAGGACTTGAGAGTTTACACAGCTCCTAAGTGGGATCAAGGGGCAGTTGCATTCAGAGCACTGTGTGCGTTAACTACATTGAATAGGCGTTCTCTTCTAACAGCCTTGCGGGTGAGCAAGTTGGGGCTACTGAGAGAGACCCCTTTCAGGTTTGCTTTTTAACTGAAGCTTAAAATCCCTCCAGCAGCAACAGAAAAACCCAAAACACTTGCTCAGACCAAAGCTTCTATGAAAACCATAGCCTCAGGAGGTCTCCAGGCCAACTGCCTCCCCAAAGCAGACTCAGCTATGAGGGCAGACCACGCTGCTCAGGGATCCTTCCACTCTGCTCTTCAAAGCCCCACACATGAAGGCTGCACAGACTCCCGGGGCAAGCTATTTGACTGCTTGACCATCCTCAAGACGAGCAGTTTTCTTCTTACATGCCATTGGAACCCCTTGTGTTTCAGTTCCTGCCCCTTGTCCCCCAGACAACATTGCCTCTCTTTCTCACAGCGCTTCCATTGGCAACACATACACCAACTATGCCTCCACTTAAAAAACCGGCTCCTGCAGAGCAGCGGCACGGCTGAGCTAATGGCAAGTTTCCTGCTGGGTCTGGATCTGGGTCTGGGTCTGTGTGGGGCAGGGGCACCACAGACAATGCTTTCCTGCAGTCCTCAGTGCAGAAAGTATGAGAGCAGCTGAGGTATGAGAACAGCCAAGCGCAGAGCTGCTTTTACCAGTCACACAGGGAGCTCCTTCTCCTTTCTCGAAGCTCATTCCCACACCTCTCATCAACCACACTAGCAGACGACTAAGGAGAGCCTGTGTGCCATTTTGGCAAACCCCTCACCTTTCATGCTGATCTGGAGCACGCCTGTCAGCTCCTAGTTTCTGAAGAAACTTTACCACGTCATGATCTTTGGAGACAGGAAGATTAAGGGGGGTATATCCCTCCTGAAAGGATACATAATCCCAGTTAGAAAAACACAGACAAGTTCAGAGCCTTTTTGAGAGAGCAGCTTCACCCAAACGCCAAGCTTACCTGGTTCTGAGCATGAATATTGGCATTATGCTCAACTAACAGCCTGGCTATAGCTTCATTAGGGTATAGGACAGCCAGGTGAAGGGCAGTGTTGCCGTCAGCATCTGCCAGATTTGGGTCAGCACCGTGCTCCAGCAGAATAGCCACACATTCTTCTTGCTG
>NW_010155268.1:0-1767 GCF_000699245.1 Pterocles gutturalis | reverse complement strand
TTGTTTAATTGCTTTCACATCACTGAACATGCTTAGAACAAAACTTGTGGGACAATGGAAAGTGGGTGGAAAAGGGGAGTTGGTTCTCCATTATCACCAAGGGATCCCTTCAGGACCTTGCTTCCACTGCCAGTCTGAAAGAATGTGAGGTGTTTTTTTTTTCTTTTTCCATTACTGACCTTCTTACGGTAACAGGGTTTCCTTCCGGCAGCCAAAAAACTACACAAGAACAGCAGCAAGGGACTAATATGGCCTCTACTGCTGAAAACGTCTGCCGGTGAGTATAACCAGAACATCTACCAGCAGATGTGCTGATGTTACTGTTGTTGTTTTGCAACTTGACATTTTCAATGGCTGCAAATTTTCATCCGGCATAAGTGAACATGTTCGGTTTTACCATTATTAAGCCTGTCAGAGCTAGCTTAAATAGAGGTCTTACACTCTTACGGCAAGTGCAGGCCCACAAACTTTTAAATGTTCCTCTTCATCATATTTCTGTCGATAAAAGGGGGCTACACCTGCCGACAATTTTTTTATGCAGTTTCCGACTTAACAGACTAAGAATGATGAAAAACTGTGCACAGGAATTGGACAAGATCTATCCAGCATTTGTGAAACGGTATTTCAGGCTATCACACATCCTTCCTCCGTATTTCCCTTTTTCCTATGTACGTTGCAACCCCAGCAGATAAAGCCATGATCATACCATCTTTATGCAAAGCATGAAAAGTAAACATACACATCAATCAAGAATAAGAAGTAAATAGAAAAAATAAAAAGATGGGTTTTGTTTTTTAAAAAGTTGACAACATCACTTGGCAAAACTTGAAAAAACATTTGTTTATAGATCATGCGGGGAAGATTGACAGCACAGATTTGCACAGATGTCTGAACGTGGAGGGCAGGCTCCCCAGCAGTCCCTGGGAGACAGCTCAGAGGAAAGCTGGGAGCACCCGGCTGTGTTAGGATGTCACTGCTGATATTCTGAATGGCCCTCTAGACCTATGCCATTTCCTCTATCGACTACACAAGCATGGGTGATGGGACTGTCTTTAAAATGCTGGTATTCTAAAAAGAAATAACAGATTTTTTTTCACCTTTTAATTTTTGAAACTCTGAATTCAAATTTACAACCTTTTCTGTCATAATTAAATCTTTTATTTTTAAATGTGAAAGCTGGAAATTTCACAGGACTGTAAGACTTGGGTTTATGTATAAACTACTATAACTGTGTCAAGTGGAAAATAATGGAAGCAGATACACTTTTATGAATGAAAAAAACTTGACTGGAACAAAAGCTAGGATGTGAAAAAGAAAATAGTACGAACACATGCAATTTAAGTCAGACTACAAACTGTTAAGACAAAGTGGGTCACTTATGGAAGTGCGATGCACTTCATTTGGTCATATACACCACAGGAGCACAGGCTTTATTACAAGTGGCTTCACACATTAAATATGAAGAAACATAACTTGTGAGGGCTACACCAAATTTTAGCACACTGTACACACTTGGAAAATACAGAGATATAAAAGAGGAAACTGCAATTTATAGTGTATAACATATACAGTATATGTAGCTACATACACGCCCACCGAAGCACACTTGTCCAAGTTTACAGGCACCGCATGTCTAAAAGCGCAAATAAACTACAAGGATTAAGATGTGTACAGCATGACTGAATTTGTGATACAGCAATGAGGGTGTCAAACAGCGTAGGAGAGGCTGAACAAGGAAGGACCTGCATGGTTAAACAGGGATCTGCT
>NW_010155267.1:0-1762 GCF_000699245.1 Pterocles gutturalis | reverse complement strand
TTAACAGAGTTAACTTTAACCCACGATACCTGGGTATGGTAGGACAAGTGTGTTGGGAAGAGACATAAAGAAAGAAGGTGAATGTTCTAGGAGGACTGGGTTTCTTCCACGTTTTGGCTAGGAGTATCTCCTCCGTCTCTTATATCTTGTCCTTATGTCTTCATACTGCTGGCCAGAGAACAAACAACTGTAGCTCATGCAGAGAGAATGGTAATCTCCAGAATAAAAAAAAAAAAAGTGCCTGGCATGTTTCTCCTGCTACCTCTCTTATCACTGGTGATCTTACAGGTGACCTACATGATTTTCTTCTTGGAAAGCTAGGCATTGATCCAAATAAGGAGTGGCCCTAATCCAAGTAGCGCAGCCCATTCAGGCAGCTGGAAAGATGTCCATCCCAAAATTCTGTGCTGTGCTGGTGTAAATTTGGCAATCCACTAAAGTCTGGAAACTTTTGACAATTTACACTGACAAAAATATTTTTTCTTAGTTTCAACAATGTCAGACACCTACTGTGGCAGTTACTTCCGAGCACTGAGTGGGAGCTGTTTTGGTTTTTTTTAGGCCAGTGTGGTCCCAATGGAGGAAAAGCTAAACCAAGCGCAGATGGAAGTGCAGCAGCTCAAGAGCTCTATCGGGAACTATGAAGAGTTAATTGAAACCTACAAGTCACAGGTGGGCATCTTATGAAAACCTTCAGCCCTTGCACAAATGTTTTTTCTCCCTTCATTGCTGTGGCTTATTCTATAATGCCTTAACCCTTTGTTTGCTCTTGGAGGATGTGGCAGGTTTCATATAGTTTTGGTTTTTTTATCTCTGTTAGCTTGACTTTTGCCCAGATGGCAGCATCCAGACTGCCACGTGCTGTATGCCAAAGTGTGGAACACTTGCCTTTCTCACTGTGTCCTGATAACGTGGTCATTAGGAAGAGCTGACTCCCACAGCAGAGGTCTTGATTAATAGAAAACAAGACTGTTGTTAATTATTTTACTTTTCCCTGCTCCTTTTCAAAGGGTAAAGGAAAATAGTGAGGTGCTTTCTTCTGCCTTTTAGTGTGGCAAGTACTGTTCCTTGGCTGCTTTTTGGGGGGGATTTTGGATATTGTGGCAGTAGGAAGATAAGGCAAAGGGGAAGAACATTTGGTGGAAAGCCCATATTATCCAGGTGGCGGAAGGAGAAAGTGAACTTCCAAATGCAATTCTGGGGTGGTAGTTAGTGTGTCAAGAAACTTGTTGCTGATCCTTGAGCAGTTTTAGTTACTCCAAAGCATTGCATGTTCATTGAAAACTGTATATAACAGAAAAGTATGTGGGGTTTTTATACGTCCAGGTGTTGAAGACCCGAATGGAAGTAGATGAGGTGGCAGCAAAACTAGAGAAGTGTGATAAAGAGAATAAGATACTAAAGGATGAAATGAACAAGCAGATTGAACTGGTAAGTATTCCTCTGAAGACCAATATGTTGTAGATATTAATGGATTTTAATGTTCTGAATGTGGTGAAAAATGGCTGTGCATAGGAATTAAAGGGTTATCTGAATTTGCCTTTGCCATTAGTTTTTCTCAAGACTTGTTCATCCTGCAAAATTTATTGAACATTTAGCAACTTCTTTTTGACTATGCAGCATTCTTCAGAGGTGTTTAAGTTGCTTAGTGTGTCTTTTGCTGTAGAGGTGGT
Organism: Pterocles gutturalis; assembly: GCF_000699245.1. Lineage (NCBI taxonomy): Eukaryota > Metazoa > Chordata > Aves > Pterocliformes > Pteroclidae > Pterocles > Pterocles gutturalis. Next base: position 89 of record NW_010155267.1, on the reverse strand, counting down.
GCTTTAGAACAGTTGGACTATCCAGGTTACACCACTTTCTGATGTGGAACAGCTGTCCTCAAAACAGAGTGTCCTGGGTCCAGCTGGGA
>NW_010155266.1:0-1782 GCF_000699245.1 Pterocles gutturalis | reverse complement strand
AGGTGGGTGGGCTGTGACCCCCAGGTCCCCCCAGGCTCCCCCACGTCCCCAGCTCTGTGAGACCATTGCAGAGGGCCTGCTTCAGATCAGGACCCACCTGACAAAGGCATCCAAAGAGAAAGAGAGTTACCATTCGCTTATCTAAATTGCTTGTTGCAGCCACTGCAATGCTGCTGCTCGGGTGAGTTTTCTCTTTCCCAGACGGCTCCCGAGGGTGCTGTTCAGGGCAGGAGTGGAATACCCAGCTCCTGCTCGCTGACCATGGCACTGCACAAGCAAAGTCACGGCCACGTGGGGACCCTCACAAGCAATTCTTCGTGTATGCATGGAAAGCAGACACACTTTCCTTCTCACAGTGCTCAAGTAGCATGTAATAACTGCTTAAACCAATGGGACTTACATGCAGTCCTAATGATCCCATTCCTCCTCTCCTGCTCTGGTGTGAAGAAGATCAAGTTACTCATCAGGGGCTCTCAGTACTTCCCACACCGAAACCTTTCCCACTGAACAGCTCTCACATCTAGCCAGAGACATGCTGATACCTTCCTCACTTTAAATTTTGAGGGGGGACCAGGCAGGGGGTGAAGCCTCTTGATGGGCTGCTTAAGTGAGAGTCATTCCACTGCAATGGAAATAGGTACCATGGGATCAAAGAAACACAAACCTTCATTTAAAAAAAAAAAAAAATCTGCAATAAGTGTTAAAAAACTCAGAGCTGCCAGACTCATACTTTCCAATAGCCAAAAGATGTAAGGACAAAGCCTTGGTCCTGCTGAGAGGGGGGATTTCTATTGATCTCAAAAGCACCAAGGATTCAATAAAAACTGGGGGGTTTGATGCTTACTTACCTAAATTCGGTTTCTAAATATTCTGGAGGCACTCACAGAAGTACAAGCCAAACATGAGGAAATCTGTCTCTGCCCCCAGTTTGTGACAAAGCATTACAGGAAAAGGGGCCCTCATGTTAAGTAATGGAAAAAATATAATATAAAAGGGGATTTTCACCAAATGCTGCAAAGAAGCATGACTACGGCCTAAAGTATGTGAAAATAGCAGAATGCAGTAATCAAATCCATGGAGGTCTGGGGGGAAATCTCTTTCAGAGTCTCAGTAACTGAATAAAGAAGATAATTTAAAAACAGTATTCACTGCATCTGTTCCCTGTCACATGCCCTTCACAAACAGCCTTTTACTAAATTACAGGCATAGTTAATCTATTAAGCATAGCAAGAAAGAAACAGTAATAGCATCATATTTTCCCTTCTAGGATACTAATTGCCTGTCATTTTTTTTTCATTATAAAGGTCATTTTATTGCTTGTCTTGATGGTATCGAGAGGGGCGAAGGGGGCGGGGTGGGGAGTGGGGAAATCCCAATCCAGAGGCAAGGAAAAAGCTCTACTTTGAGTTTCACAGAGAGGTAGTGAAGTCTTTTACAGGAGGGAGAGTGTGTGTTTGTGTGTGTGCATGCTCTGGAGAACGTCACTGCTCACATGCAATCTGGTGCAGTTTGGCAATCTGCAAATGTGGTGCCCACGCTTCTTCTGTGCAAATGGTGTTAATTCCTGTGGACATCCCTCACCATTAAAAGTGTGGCAGCTGATAAGCAGCAACGTTTATATGAGATAACTCTCAGTAATGCTTTCAAAATAAACTCTAGGAACCTGGACCAGCACCAAGAGCAGAGTGATTCTGTTCTTGGAGGTGGAAAGGAAAAGGTCTAACCCTAGAGAAGTAATTACTCACATGGCTGTTGGATTGCAGCATTCACTGAATTTATTGC
>NW_010155265.1:0-1775 GCF_000699245.1 Pterocles gutturalis | reverse complement strand
GGTGGCTGCTGTTACTCCTGGCCCCACCCGTGCCAAGTCATCTGCCCTCATGAGAGCTGCGGGTTCCTGGAGAGGTTCTCTGGGCCCCTGGGGCTTCCCTGGCTCAGGAAACTCCCCCGTACCCTGCGATCCCATCTGCTGTGGGAGGGGTCTGCACTGGAGCTGATCACCTCTGCAAGTGACTATGTCTATATGTGAAATGCCTACAGTCTTTTATTTTTTTTTCCTTTGTTACCATGTGATCAGCTTCAATGTTTCACAGATCCTCTTGCCCAGCTCTTTAGGAACTGGCCTCTGTGCCTCTGCTCTGTTAAGATATAATGTAGTGTGACGCTTCTTGACCTACTGACCAATACCACCAGTTGGCACAACCTCTTGACAACGACAGATAAATTGGCTCTTCCCCAAGGAAGCTCCTCAAAAAATTGAAATTAATTCTGAAGTTTTAGTTTTACGCTTAGGTTTCAAAGCCTTCTGCATAAAGCGGCTCAGAAAGGTTTACTCTTACTCCTGTTGCACTACTGTACAGCGCTGATATGAGGTGGGACTGTGAAAGCTTGACTTAAAAGGTGCAGAAATCCTTGGCTAGCTTCTTTGAACCCAGAGATGTACAATGCCAAAGTTCATGAAAGGTGTGGACAAAAGGTTTCGTATGTGATGCACAAGTAAAGTGTGTAGGATATAATATGCAAAACTATTTTCCAAAATTACTGTGAAAGGGGCTTATATTTTTCTTTTCCATTTTTAACTAAGCATATTATTTATCACACAAGTGGTTTCACGTCAAGCAGCCAGAGGAATTATGTGAGTTCTAGTGATTAAACACAGAGATGTTAAACCTTGTCATAGCCTTGTGTTTGTCTCTGGGGCTGTCACTATAGGAGGTACCAGCTACTGAGGCCTGTCAAAAGCCATTAAATGTGATCTGCTGCTTAATGCCCTGCGTATGAAGACAGGATAGGGAACCTGGCAATCCAAGAGGAGCAGGTAAACAAAACAGCACACATAAGAGAATCCCTGCTGAAGTGCAGAGAAGTTTTCATCATCAGTTTCTGAAGACCTTTTTTTGAACAAAATCACTGGGGAATCTTAGGAAAGGAGTGGTTCATAATTGCAGAGGAGACAGTGGTGAGATTAATTTTTATCTCCAAGAAACAAATAGGAAATACGTGTCTGGCTAAAGCTAAGAAAGCATTGGTCTTCTGGTGATCCGGAGAATCTGAGTATTTCATCTGATTGGGAGGGTCCTAGCAGTCCAGACCATGAAGGTTATGGATAAAAATACACTTCCCAGTGAGGGCACAGAGATGGAACTAGAAGCTGGAACATAACAAGACTGGCACCAGACTGGCATTCAATGCTGCTGCATGTAAACAAAAGAGGAAAAAAAGATTTTTTTCCAGTGTTTTCTCAGTGCTGATTACTCACACTAGTGCACAAAAAGAATTTGATCCATAGCTTTCTGTTTTTTCTCTTCATTCACTTGCATTCAGATGTGTGTTGGCAGAAAAAGTACTGGGAATTACACAATGCCAGGGCCCTTAGGGCCTGCCCACACCACAGGGCTCCCACCTGCCCATGTCCCAGGACCCCATTTCATCCCCCAGAGCCATCAGCCCCTGCCCCAGCAATCCCACAGCAGAGCCAGTCTCCACGTCCTCACAGCCCTGACCTGCCCAGCTATGGGCCCCCTCAGACAGATCCATTCTTCGGCCCATGTCCCAGCCCAGCCTTGGCCTATCCCTGTCCCAGGGAGGTGCCTGATGCCTGGGGCT
>NW_010155264.1:0-1751 GCF_000699245.1 Pterocles gutturalis | reverse complement strand
TAACCCACTAAACCATGTCCCAAAGCACCTGACTTCCTTACTCTGTTGCTGGGTTAATTGAACTGTTGGCCTGTGTCCTGCTGTGAATACCCATCAAGTGGCAGCGATCTGTTTGGTTGCCAGTCCTCAGTGATGTTATTTTAAGAAATATGTATTTTGTGCGTCATTACTTGCAGGTCTTTGTTCTAAAGATCCATCTTTGGTTCCGGTCGTAACTGACACTGATGATGTGAGTGACGTTGAATTTTTCCACAACCTGCACCTGTGAGCCCATCTGCAAACACATACCGTCCATTTTCCCCAACACAGGCTTTTCCAGTCTCTGCTTCACACTGTATCTGAAACGCAGGCATTTTTAGCAATAACTTCTACTTAGTTTTATGTCACACTTGATATATCTGGCTAATGAAAGATAGATAACTTTTTGAAACAAAGTTAATGCCCATTTGCCTTCCAGGCCATATAGACAATAACATTGTGGTCATTAGAACAGTTGTTAATATTTTTTCTGGGTCAATGCATACTGTCTAGGCTAGTTTGAAAACACATTTATATACAGATACCTACATAAAAAGTATTTATTCCTGTTCTTCCATCAAAATACAAGTTTGCAAAATTTGCCCTATTTTAATCTTACAATGTACTAAGCTTTATGCTCTTTGATCATAGCAACTTATATGATAAAATTGCCTTTTTCTGGGTGCTTGGGCAAAGCCTATGTGAAGTATAGGCTGAATAAATTTCAGTGTTCACTTTATGCTTGTGAATATTTAACCCAAAGTAGTCATGTGCATATTTAAACCAAAGCATCAAGTATAAAATATGAGGTCCTCTATTTTGGTAAAAATCTTTTAAGATGTTACTCTTGTTTTATTTATTGTTTTGCTGTAATGGAATCTGCAGTGAAAATGAGGAGGGACAGTGACAGGATCCAGTGATCAGCCTTCATGTGGTGCGTGCTTATGAATGTCCAGATTCTCCTTGTTAGTTTACCACCAGAGGAACACCACAGTGTCTCTACTCCCAGCTTAGAGAGATGGAGCTTTTTGTGACTCTAATAAAGCAGCACATCTGTATGTCCATCCTCTGCTATGCTTGAACCCTTGGATGATCTAATATTTATCTTAACTCTTCATTATTCTAGAAAATGTTCAGCATTTGTGTTATAAACACTGGGGATACATTTTAAAACAAACATGCAACAGTGCCGGGCAAATATCTCTCCAAACCATAGTGTATGACAAATTTTTTAAATGCTTGTATTCTAAGAATGTGGTGAATGTGTTCTCCAGATATGAAATATGTATGCTTAGATGCACCTTCCTTCCAAACAGAAAGAAAAGGTAACAGCTAAGAAGCTGTTTATTTTTATTTGGAACGGTGCATGATTTCTCTGGGTGGTTTGGTTGTATACAAATAATACTGCCTCTTCAGAATGTGATAGGTTACATTTATTGTACCTATCTCATCACCTTTGAACGTGGAGAATTTTTATTTGTCTAGACTTTTAAGCAATATGCTATCCGTTTTTCTATTACATGCTCTGTTAGTTTTACACCTGGGTGTGCATGTTTTTCAGTGTGACATTAAAAATAAAAGTTGTAGTTATGTAATGGTTGGAAAGCAGGACAATTTTTTTTCAACAGTCACTTTGTGTTGGGCTCTACTAAAGAGGTCAATACCATTGACCTGATATCATCTGATATTGACCTGATATCTGATATCATCATATCAGAAGGGCAAAGAGTCTT
>NW_010155263.1:0-1777 GCF_000699245.1 Pterocles gutturalis | reverse complement strand
GAAGGACTGTGCTGCTGCTCAGCGCTGAGGGAGCCCTGATCCAGCCCTATGTCCAGGCAGTCCGTGACACCTCTGCACTGCAGATGCTGCTGTGACTTCAGCCAAGGGACTGAGCTCATTAAATGTTAGCCAACAATTTTGTACGTGTTTTACAGCCAAAACTGAGCTCCATGGCGCTGTGGTTGCTGCATACCTCCATCAGTTCCATTATCACTGGATGCTTTTGTTGCAGTCTGTCCTGTTGGTCACTCTCTCCTCTACCATCAGCATTTTCTAGACTTTGAACCTCCTGACTCATAACTGGCACTAGCAGTCCTGCTGTTTTTCACTGCCCCAAATTCCTTGTTCTACGGTCCGTTCCTACTTCCACTCTTGAGGAACAGAGAAGGCCAGCTGCAGAGCTCAGTCATCCTTTACACTAAGGGAGCACACCAGGCAGCAACCACAAGGCTGGTCTATTGCTGGCTGAACAGTAGCTGGTTGGCCAAACCCAGCAGGTGGAATTCAACCTGAACTACCTGCAAGCATCCTTTATGTGTTACACACATTGATTCCAGGATATGTTGGCTGTCTAAAAAACATATTTACATACACAAATAATTTTCTTGGCATGTGCTTTTTGCTGCTTTTGGAGCTTGCCTGTCTTATGAGCAATTTATACAAATTGTTAAACTGAGTCGCTAGTTTTCAGTAGCCTGTCAACATTAGATTGCGTAGCACCACATAGCACTATGCAGAGTACTTCAGGGTTCTGCAGTGCCTCAGAGTTCCCCCACTGGTCATCACAAACGTTTTACAATTCAGCTATGCCAGGGTCTACTGTAACCACTGTTGCAGAATTTTGCAAAGGTACAAGAAGTGGCTAGAGAAGAGACATCAGAAAAGCCTCATTTGGAAGAACACTGCCATTTTTGCTTCACAACTCCTGATGGCTCCAAGCAGCGGTATTACTGGTGTCTGGAGCCATGTGCTCATGAACTTTTGCTTACTGCATCAGATCCGCACAGACTTCAACAAAAAACCTGTCTTCATCCTCCTGTAGTAGTGTACATATTTGAATGAACCATGACAGTACTCAAAGGGACAACTTTTGTTATCGGGAAGCCAGCTATCTTGGTTAGCTACTACAGATACCATGACAACTGCTTTAGTACTGGCAGACCAACAGTTCTAGCCATGGTGGAGAGTTCTTATGAATGTTGTTTACCTCTAAAATGTCAGCACCAGCGATGTACCTGAAACAAACACCCACCTCTCAGGGAATGGCTTTTCAAACGAGAATGGAATTAGCGATGAGTGCTACACATCCTACCTCTGACCCTGTGAAGCAAGGATCAAGAAACTGCTTTCTCTGCAGCATCTGAGGGGGCACGCTCTTGCCGTGCTCACTGCCTTGTTGAGAGTTTCACAGAGCCATGCCTGAACGGGGAGGAGCCCCTGGGAAAGCTCAGTTATGCATGTAGCCACTGCAGAACTGGGGTTGTGCTCTTGCTGGTTCAGTCTAGTTTGGTTGAACCGGCTGCTGAAATTGCAGGTGCCTGTTCTAACCTGCCTCTGGCAAGCTTTCGTCTGTGCCCCTGCTGCTCCCTATCCCTGCACCCTACCCTGGCCCCTCTTCTCGGGAGCTAGAACACACCAGCTCTTCTCCTCCTGCTGTTATGTCCTCACCTCACTTCTCATATATGGGAGAGCACAACCCTTGCCAGGCCACTCCCTCCTGCCATCCCATACACAGAAGAAATGGCACCACCATGCAGGGAAATATGTATCAAAGAGA
>NW_010155262.1:0-1772 GCF_000699245.1 Pterocles gutturalis | reverse complement strand
GTAGGCCTTCCAGCAAATATCAGGGTAGTACATGGCTTCTTCGTTTCCATTGCATCTTCCTCACCCTGCTGTAGCCTGCCCTGCCTTATTCCTCCTATTTAGGGTGCCACAACAGAGCTGGAAACAGAAAAGGGAAGGCTGTCTTCTTTCAATTCATGCTTATTGTCTCTCCTACTCCCACTTTGCCCCACTGTAAAGAGCCTGGTTCACCTCCTTGCTAACACATCATCGATACTAGGGGAGCAGCTGTTAGGTGTCTCCTAAAGCCCTCCTTTCTACGGGGCAAACAAGCCCTGGTCCTACAGTCTCTCCCCACAGGGCAAGCGCTCTAGCCCCTGGGGTCTCGTGGCCTCTGATGGACTTGCTGCAGTTTGTTGAAGTCTTTCTTGTATTAGGGATCCCCAAACTAGACGCTATTCCAGATGTGATTTAACGAGTAGCGAATAGGAGGAGATAATCACTGTCCTTGACCTCTTACCTGTGCCCAGGATGCTATTGATGCTCTCTCCTGCCAGAGCATGTTGCTGCCAGGACCCTCATATTTTCTCTGCGGAGCTGCTGAGCCCAACCACCTTGTTGTTTACCCACCTAGTTGTTCACATCTCTGGTCCATAACATCCCAACTGGGATACAAGGGTAGGCCAACCTGTTCATTAGCTAATGAATTTTCCTTTGTTTTCTCATACTGGCATTAAAATTGTGTGAGCCTTTTTGTCTAACAGTGCAACCTCATTCTTGGTTATTCATTGCTACATTGTAAGTGACTGGAGTAAACCTAAGTTACAGGTGACTTACTGATATTCATAGAGCCTCCTGATTACTATGAGAATATGGTAGTGTATGTGTCCTTTCCATGTCAATATCCACAGCTTGAGGCACAGATGGGATCTTCTTTTGCTCCTCTGCCAAGGACAGTTCAAAAGCCTTGCTTTTCAGCAAGAAGCTTACTCTCAGTGTATGGTGATCACTGTATTCCTATGCAAGAGCGGAGCAAAATCAATAAGAATCCCCATCAATTTTTATGATTCTCACTGGGTTCTTAAAAGCAATTTTACAATTAACTAGTTTTCCATGCTTTTGTATCTGAGACCTGAAGTGGAAAATCAGTTGTTTGCATATTGGTAGGGTATGGCATTTAACTATAAATGAACATGGAAAGAAATGAATTGCAATGATCACAGCCAACATTTTTAGTTGTATTTTTGTTTTGAAGGCAGACTATGCTGATAACAAAAAAGCTGAACTGAAAGTAGACTTTCTCCTGAAATATATATGGTTTTCTGAAACTTGAGAGACACTATCGGAACTGGGAGAATTTATTAAATAGAGCATTCTGTACTGAGGTTTTTATCTACAGTGCAGTTAATATTGATTTTCGAGTCCATACTATATCATACTCAGCTGTGTAAATTAACAGAACAGTACCTGACTTGTGTGAGGGATTCACTCTATAACGGCTTTGGGCAGGATTCCTTCTGCTGGCCCTACATTGTGACCTGTGTAGAAACAGTACTTTAGATGTTCAAGTCACATAGAGAGTTGAATGAAGAAGCAAAGCAGTGTGCACTGTAGAGGTGGAGTGGAGCCCTGGCTGTCTGGGTGGAATGGTGGTCATGTTCTTTTTTAGTCCTGCCTCAAAGGGGAGCAAGGTCTCTTCTGGTAGGGATTGGCTTGATACCTTGAACATATGCATACTGACATAATCTGGAAGGGAACATCTAGCTGAGATTGTCAGATGACATAACTACATGTGGTGGGTTAGCCCTTGGCTC
>NW_010155261.1:0-1769 GCF_000699245.1 Pterocles gutturalis | reverse complement strand
TTTGTTTGGTTTTTTTTTTTTTTTTGTTTCCAACATACCCACGTAGAATAATTTAAACATACTTGACTCCACACAGAAATTGAGTCACCTGCACATTCTAAAGCCTTGGTTGCAAACCCCTGCTTTTCAGTTGTCAAATAGAGACAGACAGGTTACAAATTATTTTCAGAACCAATACGGCAGTTGCAAAAAAGGTTCTGTTTCCACAGTGTCTGTACCATGCTGCACAATCTTTGCAACATCACAAGAACAAAAAAAGGAAAACAGAATGGTGCTATTTTCATTCCAAGGCAGCAAATAAACATCAATATGAGCCACGATCACAGATCATAAGCAGGGGACACTGAAAATCTGGGCAGAGCCAGGAAAGCAGCCTTGCCAAAGCGGTAGCTCCCTTATACTACACATCTGCACACATAACATTTCACTTCCATGATGACTGCTATGCCAACACACATACTGCCAAATGAGCTAAAAGTATTCAGCTATGTATTGGCAAATGAATCATCAGCTAAATTACGAATACAAATCCTTATTAGTAAATATGATGGGGGAAGCAGACAAAGCCCAAATGCCATAACAGCTTGGCAGTGTCCTCTGCACCATTATTTAAGAGGCAGGAAGGAACAGAAGACAATATCCTTTTATACTATCCTCCTTGTCAGGCAAAATCTCAGATTTAAGATCCATTTAAATTCAAACTTTGTCGCTAAATATGGAATTAAAAGATGTGTGGACTTTTAATTACAGAATAACTTCATATTAAATCCTTACTGAAAAACTATTGAAATACTTGATGTGAGTAATGGGACAGCTTTCATGAGAAACTGTCTGAAAGGCTTCAGAACTAAGACTGTAAATATAATTTTTCAAGGCTTTACTATTTTTCATTCTGGGGCGCTGTTTTTTGTTTTTTTTCCTTCATAGCACTTGCAGCAAAAACGCATGAAACGTTCTCAGATTATTTTGCACTGTACAGGATCATTTTATATTACATCAATTCAAAGTGCAAGGGCAGGTATACAGACAAACCTCAAAAATTGGTTTAAGAGCAAAGTTTTCAAATTGCAATTTTTTTCCATTTCACACTCCAATGTTCCTTCAGATTTACTCTTACTAAACTTCAAAAGGTTCCCAAAGATAAAGACATAAAAAAAAATATTCTTAAGCAGCTAAAAATAATAGGGGTTAAGCACAAATGTATTCTTTGAAATTTTTGTAGGTAGCTATTTGAGGCTTTAAGTACCTAAAATCCTTTTAAAATCTGCCTGTCACTTCTCATTTTAAGGTTGTCATTTCACTTTTTCAATTAGAACCTGGACAGAACTTCTGGGTGCAAAAAAAAGGTGCACCTCAGGGTGCAGACAAGGGGCATCACTTCAGAGCAAGGCAGGAATACCGGGTGCTTGCAGCCCCTACCAAACCAGGGACGCCTGCAGTGCACTGTGATAAATGTTGGCCTCTCTACACCCTTTTCAGTAAATGGAAATTTTTGTTTGTGACACAAATATTTCTGGTACAGTTATAAACCTAAATGTGCTGCAACTAAAAAAATCCTCTAGCTAACAATTTTGTGCTGATCCTCAATGACCACAGTTCATTCCGGTTCAGAAGCAAATAATATAGACAGAGAGAAACTGTGAAATTTATGAATGTCACTGACTTTACCTCCAGGCTATGGAAAGGATAACCCTTCTGCAAAGGAACCCAAACAACACCATCACTATCCCGTTTTGCTGTTCAGAGGGATGGAACACCTCTCCTGTGAG
>NW_010155260.1:0-1771 GCF_000699245.1 Pterocles gutturalis | reverse complement strand
CTATCCCAGCTGGACCCAGGACAGTTGGCAAAAAAGTTGGCTGACTGGAGGACATGCTGTGCACAGACAAAGTATCTTGCAGTAGTAGGGCTTGAAGACCACCTTTGCTTTCTCGGGGGTAAATTCTGCCACTGAACGTAAGTTGTAGATCCCATTTTAAAGTGTTTTTTCCTTGGCTCCTATTTTGCTGGCCTTTACTTGAAGCACGGACTTCCCTGCTGCCCCCCCACCCCGAAAGGTAGTAGAATGTAATTACTGAAATTGCTGAATTTTGTACATGGAACGCTCACTGTGCGTCTCTGAAGTGGGAATATTTTATATATGGATAGAGTGGGACACAAATCAAAGTGATGTGAGATCATGTACAAACAGAACTAAGATAACATCCTAGAGATAAGGATGATCCTTGGCAGTATGTACCATCAGGCAAATTGTTTGCTGTCTGCCTTGCTTTGTGCCTGAAAATGGAGATACCGCTTACCCACCTCAGTTTCTTTAGTTTCATAAATGCTGGTAAATGTTCAGTTCCCCAAAGTGTCATCACTAATTCATTATTCATTTCTGGAGGTGATTTCTGATTGGTAAGTAGGATGCTAGGAAATGGTGTGTTTCCCCTCTCAGTTCCACTTGTCTGCTTTTGCCAACATTTCCCGGGGGAGTTGTCTACATGCCTTTTCACTCTTCTTCCACAGATGCTTTGCCCGAGGGACACACTAAAATTGGAGGAGCTTACAGAAAGAACGGGGCAAATAGCATGAGATGGGGTCGTGGGTTTCTTTTTGCATCAGCAGCGCGTCCAAGAGAGGCTGAAGTGCAGACAGGCTGGAGTGGGAGGGCTCAGCCCTGCGTGTCTGACACGCTGTCACTGTGCGTCACTTCTGTTCCTTGTACTCGTTCAGGTAGAGAGGCTTCTCCTGGGCTGCTGTCTTTTCTTCCTGCTGGTGCTCAAAGTGCTTAGAGGTCTGCTACTTTTGTCTGATGTGGTTGTTGTCTATCAGCTTGGCTGAGAAGGCTGTTTCGGTTGTCCCTTTTATATCCCTACCTTGAATCACGTGTGAGCTATTTCTGATGGTTTGCCGTCATAATGGGAATACAGTTTTGGAGTGGATGACAGTTGTAGTTCTATTTTGCTTTCTTTATGTGAGGAACGTACTTTAAATCATACCATCAGAGATAAGGACTGGAATTACGCAGGTTCTCCTTCCAGTGTTTCCTGACTGCGAAAGGGCAAGTGCCTCCAGTCTCCCAGGGTGCAGGACAGTAGATTGCTTTTCTGGCAGCAGTTTAGACACTAGAGAGGGGAACTTTTAAAATAGATGTCCTGGAAAAGATGTGCTGCTTGTTTTTATTAACATATGGTAGTCTGTGTAAGAGATGAACTGAAATACAAATGAGGAAGCAGTGCAGTATCACAGTCTTACGTACCTAGAGACGAGAGGTGGGGAAGGGCTGGTGGTTTACCTGGGCAGGTTATCCACTTAGGGCTACTGGAAGCATCTTTCATCCCCTGCATCGGATGAAGGTCCGATGCAAATAACTACAACAGGACTTTAATCATAGTGTCTTCTGAACACTTTTTTATGGTTTGGGACATTGTCTTGACCTTGCAGAACACTTGTGCAGGGTTTGGCAATGTGAAATGTTCTCCAGGGCTGGGCTACATCCTAAAAACCAGCACACGGTCTGTTGGAGCGTGTCCTTCCTCTGAGATCTGAGTCTGGTTTGCCAGTGAGGCATTATAAGGGAATGTGGTGTATTTTGGGGTGGAGGC
>NW_010155259.1:0-1766 GCF_000699245.1 Pterocles gutturalis | reverse complement strand
AATGTTCCCCATCCTAAGCTGGTCTGCCACATACGAGGTAAGAGTTGTTCAGAAACCACCGGGTTAGCCTGGCCAACTGCCCTGGCAAGTACAGAAGAGAAATGTGAGTGTAACGCGATTTGGTTCCAAAAGTACTCACTGCTCTCATTTCCTGGATTTGTCTGAGAGAAGCATTTCTTCAACATGTACAAGTCAGTAACAAACCCACTTTTGGAACTGTGATTAGTCACAGCCAAAATATGGAGACATCTGGGGAACAATATGGATATGCAGTGTCCCTGTTGTGGTTGCTTGTATAACAGCAAAGTGTGTTTATTGTAGTAAAGCCTGTACCCATTCCTTTGTTTGCACAGGGTTAAACGATGCTCCAGTCTGTGTTGTAAGAAGCCTCTTTTCCACAGAAGAGCCATCTCCCGGTAAAACAGCCATCCACAACCAAGAAGCTGCTCCAGGACCTGTGCTAACTGGGAACATCCCAGGCAACACATCTGCTAGCTGCTGCTTTCCCAGGCTGGAGGCTGTCGTGGAAAGGGAGCTGGGCACTCCACAGTCCATGACGCGTGAGTAGGGGCACCAAGCTGCTGTGTTCTACAGCGGCAGGGGAGGAACATGAGCTGTTCAAGGTGCGGCTGGGTCTCAGCCAGGGCACCGTGTCATCACAGCTCAGGTCCAGGGAAAGGGAATACAGGGCAATGAACACGCATTTAAAAGGCAGGTATTTCTTCCTTTCTAGGTGTGTTTGCCAACATATCTGAAAAGCTTTCTCCTTCCTAGTTACGCTTGCATCTTTACAGTAAAAGCAAACAAAAAAGGAAAGAAATAACCCCCCTTATAGATATCTAAAATATGGCTTGTGCATTTTGGTAATTAAAAAAGGCTCTCCTGGATAGAACACAAGGCAAATCTTATGGCCTTTACGTTTCAACTTGAGAAAACACTCTGCCTGTTGATTTCCAGAAGGACGTAGAGATGTTCCTGCAATGACTCCAAATAAGACTACTTTACGTGAAAAGGTAAGGGCAAAAAGACATAGTTCTTTATTTCAGTACTCTCCTTCTCCCTTCTGAACACTGTAACCGGGACTGACAGGCTCAGGCTGCTAAGGAGGGCAGCACAGAACAGGAAGAGGGAGCTTGGAAGGGAGATGGTATCAAGTAGGGTGATAGCTAAGCCATGACTGTATCACTTTCAGCTCTGTAATGTCACTGTGCTTTCTAGCAAGAAAAATCATCAAACCAATGAAAATGGGAATAAAATCCACTTTGTTTCAAACTACTAGGGAAAAAACACTATAGTCCATAAAGATATTTTAAAGCAGAACATGGTATACAATTCTACACATTTTCTTCAGGAAAAAGGGAAAAATCCAATGTCACAGGTTATGCCATGGATATCTGTTATTATTCTTGCTGACCATGTATTAGAAGCTGTAACAATTAACCTATATGTGGCCATATTCAACCAAATACCAATTTTAGATGTGTTTTCTGCTGCGCATCCTTGCTGGGGACCTAGTGTTAGCTATATACTTCACGTTGCCTTTAATTGCTGCTTCAATGGAGTCAAGCCAATTCTTTACAAATTGTTTTCTATTTTGGAAAAGCTTTTGCAAAGACGATTCCAAGACTCTGCACAACCTGCAACTAGGCAGGGAGTCCACAGTGCATCTCTCACCCGGCTTTCCTCTACCTTCGTCAACTTGCATCACGGTCCTCGTGTCCGGGAGAGCGGGAATTCTGACCTCAACAACCTGGCTGAGAAAATAA
>NW_010155258.1:0-1751 GCF_000699245.1 Pterocles gutturalis | reverse complement strand
TATCCCAGCTGGACCCAGGACAATTATCAATCTGTCCATATAAAGATAACAATTATTTCTGTTTCAGAAATGTCATATCCACCTGTGTACCTTACCACTCATTTTATGATTATTCTTTCAGTCATAATATCTTGTGTATGTGTGCACACATATACATATATACAGATGTATATACAGGTATATAATAAAACTTAATTTTTTACCTGGTCAGATTTTCTTATGCAGTTCCAATTTATCCTGTCTAATGAGACAACTTCTAGCAGCAGTCATGTTGACAGTAAAAGTAATAGCTTTACAAAAGCAGAAACCTGTTGCTGTACATTGCCTTATTGAAAAATTGATGCTCTGCTTTGAAGCACATCTTTATATTGAGCAACTACACTCCATGATGGAAGACACTTGTGAGAGAACATTCCTAATCACCAAATGTTCTGATAAACAAGACCAATTAATCTTTGTCTATTACAAATGGGGATAAGAATTAACTCCTATAAACTACTGTGAAGACAACATTCAAATAAAACTTAACAATATTAAAGTTCTTTGCAACACTCCTTTCATGCTCTGTGCAAATTACTTTGCACTCACTTCTGCCTATGACTTAATGCAATTTCTGAGATCCGGTATGACAGTAATGTTGAGAAAAGGTGAAAACTATAAATTATCCTGGCAGTGACTGTTACCTAAACCTGACTGACTAGCTGCATTTAGATTAGCTCATCTTTTCATGTTGTTGTCTTTGGGGAATTTACCCAAAGACAACCAGCTCTGTGGGAAAGCCAGCTATCAAACAGAAAGCTCAGCTGCAGCTCTGCTTGCCCTGGCCACTAGTGCACAAAGGACTCAGGAACACCAGGAGCCTGTAGCCTGATCTGTAGCAGGTCCTAAGTGTAGCCTTTTGGCTGACTGCACAGGTAGTCAAGAAGCTCTTGGTTTACTGACATTATGGTCTTAGTCTTCACGTGCTGGACTGATGCAGAGCTCTTTTCTTTGTCCTCCTTAATGCCACAAACAAATCTCTTTCACTCACTTGCTGTGATCGTACTCACAGTATTTCACAAAACATGGACGATGATTAAATGCTGCACATTTCTGAGCTCCAAGTGAAACCAGTTAATGGGAAATTTAAAATCTCTTGCAATGCTGAGCTTGTTGTCATTCGTTTTTACCACTATTTTCAAAGCAATATCAAAAAATAAATTCACTCCTTTGCAATGTGTAAGATAGGCTTTTGAGGGATTCTTTAGGTAACGATATTACTGAGGGATTAAGAAGATAGACCATCAGTCTAAAACATCCATTAAGATTAGATGCAGTACAATCCACAGGTGAAATTCATTTTGCTTGCATGAAGTCAGTAATCAAGCTGTATGCAAGAGAAGCCTGGAGGCCTCCAGGTGCTTCATTTTATCCTTCCAACCCACCGACTAAGCTGTAGGATACAAAGCTCCGCCAGAGCCATAATCTCCTACCTGCAGACTAGACAGAGTAGCAGAGCATTACCCAGAGCCCTGGTACTTGCATGAACCTGCCTCCCCCAGCATCCCTTGCATAGTCCTCCCACCTGTGCCTCTCCTGGGGATACACAGACACATGCACACAGAAACACACCGTGACCCTGGAAGGTCTATCGTCCCCGTTCCTGCCAGCAGATGTTTTCAGTTAAGAGAATTCTTCTCAAATGTGGGGTTATTTAGGCCTTTTTTGTAAGCTAACAAATACTCTCTGTCTACACTGCCGGCGGCTGTCCT
>NW_010155257.1:0-1750 GCF_000699245.1 Pterocles gutturalis | reverse complement strand
CAGCACAAGATCAGGACTAGA
Organism: Pterocles gutturalis; assembly: GCF_000699245.1. Classification (NCBI taxonomy): domain Eukaryota; kingdom Metazoa; phylum Chordata; class Aves; order Pterocliformes; family Pteroclidae; genus Pterocles; species Pterocles gutturalis. Next base: position 1,729 of record NW_010155257.1, on the reverse strand, counting down.
AGAGGTGATTCAGTATCGCTAGAGCAAGCTGTGGAAAGCTAGAAAAAGGGACTAACACCACTAGGTGCACATTATGACTGCAGTTCTGAAGAGAACAGGTACGAAAAGCAGAACCATCTATGTCATTTCACCGTGATTTAACAAAGAGGAACCAAGACTGAAATATGTGGTTGAAGAGATGACTGCAACAGCCCGTGTGAAAATGGGAGCTCCTTACAGGCTTTTGGTGGTGCACAAGAGTATTCCACAAGTCCAACTCCGATTTCCACCAAAATCAGCGGGAGCCAGAGCAAATTCTAACCACTGTGTTACGTGACAGCGGTCTGAACACACAGAAGCGTTTGTTGACATGGGGAGGTTCATGGCAAGTGCACTGGACCAGGCTCACAGGAGAGAGAATGAATATCAAAGGTAAGGGGAATACAGGAGGCAACTTGTGCTGTATCGACAGTTTCTGGAGTTAAGCAATATTTGTTGCTGTATGAGATTACTATAGAAAATACTCTTAAAACACACATCCATGTTTATGTAAAAAGCACCAGCTCACAGTGTTCACTTAATAAACACAACAACTCTGCAAAAAAGCAGCATACAGAAGGTCTCACAGAACCCAGAGCTGCACAGAAACACCATTCTCGTGCCTTTCAGAGATTCTGATCTGACATATTTTCAAGCCAGCTGTGCGTGACAGAACCACTAAGACTATTCACTTAGCTGCTGAGTGACGTTTCCTCCAGGAGCCACCCAAGTGCAAACTAAGCACCCCGTAAGATCCACACTCACCTTTCCCCAGGGAAGGGGCAGGGGTACTGGCTGCTCAGTCAAGACTCTGCACCTCTACAGGAGACCTTATTAACCCCTCCCCAGGTGACTGTACATCCGAGGTGGAACCGATGGAGAACAACCTCGTTAATGCATCCTCAGTATCTCGGACAGGACCTACACCAGGCAAGCTTGAATGCATCTTCCATCTAATTGTAAGATGCTCCCTTACATACTTGGAAGCTGGAAAACATGTTTTGAGCGATCAGCTTGTCACAATTTTCTACTTGGAACTTGCAAATATTTGACTTCAGCACTACAGTGAGGCTTTCAGAAGAGCACAATCGTTCTGCACATCCCCTTTGAGGGGCCCTAGCAGACACAGCTTTCAGAAAGAGAACTCTTCTGAGGAATAACCTTCAAGGATACCACGCTGGGAACCCAGATGTGAACACTACAGGTGCTCTTTGACAACTAGCTGCTGCTCAATAGGATGGGCTCACCTCTCAGCAAAGGTCCCGCCTTCTTCCTTGCTCCTGCATTTGTGTTTACGATGTTGGAAAAGCTCAGGGAATTGCTATTCACCTTCTGTTAATCTTGTCAAGGGAGCGAGTCGAGAGGTCAGTAGGGTCACTGTTTTCAACAGCCGCTATCCCTTAGCCCTCACCTTTACTTTTGGAACTCCAACCCTTCTGCCAAGAGCTGCTCACAGGTACATCATGCTCCTGTACAGCAGAGACTAGAAGCCACTAGAAACCTAGATGCATAAGCAGGAGGCCCAGAGATCAAGAAGAGGTCCAACACCAAATTGTTACCTACCTCTTCCAACCACCAGAAAGCAGAACAAACACAGCATGAATTCCTTCAATACAAATCCTTCACCCTGCTCGGCTGCTCCACTTTAATTAGTTCTTTTTATCAAGCATCAAAATCAAGAGCCTAGTAGGCCAGTTTTCCCCTACTAGTG